>NC_090883.1:13306179-13311179 GCF_036669925.1 Montipora capricornis
TTTGAGCGCCTGTTTGAAGTAAGAATCAAACGAAAGAAAGAAAGGCCTTCAGAAAATTGGTTTTGGGTTGGGACGGGAAATTTTATTTAGTTTCTAGTTGTTCTTGTGTCAAAACATTTATAAATAAAATCAGCTGGAGCTGGTTGTTTCCAGAACCTGCAGATTCTTCTTCTTCTACGTCCCATGGGTGCCATAAATTTGACATTTTGAGAAAAGCCCTGGTTGGCATTTCCAAAAAGGATAACTGTCAGCGCAAAATGATGTTGTTTTAAATTTTGCGCACAATATGCAAATTTTTTTATGTTACAGTTTGAAACTGACAAACAATAGCATAATTAAACTTTATGAAACCCGCAAGTAAATTTACCTTCGAATCACTGTTGTAAAAAGAAATGGACGTACAAGAGATCCAAGCGGTGGTGTTGAATATCTTGACATTTGTTGAATATCTTGACATTTGTGTTGCTTTTAATAACTTTACAGCCTCCATTAGACGATGGTACGTTTCCTTTGAGGCAGCGTTTATTTCCGGTCTTTCGTGGATGTACTTTTTATGGTTGTGATGTATTTTCCCTAATATCAGGACAAGCATGGTTGTTTTGGAGAAACACTGGCGAGCCTTAGGTCTTTTACCCTCTCTTTCCACTTTAACCGCATGCGGACAACCTCGCATTACCCAACACCGCCAGAAAATAACCTTAACCAACCAAGTTTTGCTTACAGGTATTTGGTTACGAAAAATATCCCCTTGTGGACACACTCTCTCTTTGGTTTGACAGTGATCTGTCATCTGTTGTTCGCATTGAACTTTGGCGCTACTTTCAAAATCAAATAACTTGGCCCCATCTCAATGAATGGAGAAATCTTATGGGAAATTAGGAAGAATTTCCTAATGTAGTGGGTGCAATAGACACCACACCACGTGAGATCTATTGACCTCTAATTGAACCATAGCGGCCGTCCTACAGTTGCTATCGGCACTATCACTGTATGAATACTCAACTAGTGATGGACAATGAAGGACATATCCGTTTAGGCTGGATTCCTAGGGATCTCGCACGATGCGGTTTCCTTTCAACTGATGGAACCTATTGGTCCGGGGTGCAACTTAGATCTACCACCCAATGCAAAGCTTCTGGCTGATAAGGCGTATCCAGATGGTGGGTCACTACTGACACCCGTGAGAGCTAACCAGATGCCTTTATTAAATAACAGGGACAGAAGGCGAGCGCAAAGGTTTAACACGCTCCTGTCTAAGAGGAGGGTAAAAATAGAACACGTTTTTAAGGAAATGAAAACCTACAAAGCGATTGGCTAGATTTGGCGGCACCCATGCTGGCTCATTGCTGTGTGCGTGGAGTGAGTTGCTCTCTTATCCGAAAGAAGGGTGAGACTCTTCAAAACAGTCTAGAAGGCACGGCGAAACGTAATTTCAACAGTTCTCCACAAATGCGCCCACTGTTTATTTACGTACTGAACTGTCTGCAGACGCCCAGTAATTTTGAATACTAAAACGAAATTAGTTCTTGTTTGGGTGCAATTTTGTGTAAGCAGTCATCAGAGTTCTTGCCATCGAATAACAGACATACTGCAGTTGCTGAGCTTTATGAACGTTTCAAAGCGACATGGAAACACAAATTTCATCTAGATCTGTTCAATGAAAAATGTTTAAAAACATCGTGTTTATTTGTCTGTTGTAAACGCACATGCGGTAGTTTTATCTTTTTGTATACACTCATTAGCATTGGGGGATTCTAATTAGCATAAAAGAATTGGAGTTTGTGAAATCACTCTAATGTTGCGAATATCTGCTGATGATACAAGACCTACATCTTTAGTCTAAGAACAGGGCAGCCATCACACTACCAACGCCGAAATTTTGCACACCTTTTGAGCAAAAATTCGTTCGCCTCATTTCGAAATTTCACGTCTCCTGTGCGAAGATTTGGCAAAATTGAGTTACACTTTCTGAACTCTTGCCAAAGCAAAACGAAATTTTGCTGAAGACAAAGCACAAAATTCGCTATCATTACTTTTTCAAAGTACTGTAACCTCAGTAATATGTATGTCATAGTAAAGCGTGCAATGAAGGAGTACCTGCAATGCTAATAATCCAAAGCATTTACGAAGAGTGATTTGTGGGCGCGTTGCGTCAAATTCAAACATGCACAACACTTCTCTTGCAAGTTGCGATTGGTTAGTTCCACTGTTATTGTGTCAGCCTTTGTGGAATGAGAGAAACAAATGCACTCTTCTAAATGAATTCATTTCTGCTTGCTAAGAAAAATGAGCAAAGCAAACAAGATTGAGTGGTCTAATATCGATGGTGCATTGCCTAATCCAAAAGGTCTTCACCTAGAAAAAGACGATGCTGACAGTTTGTACCATTGCCCCATACAATTGTGTGAACATGAAGGATTTGAAAGTCAGTGTGGGTGCAGCAAACTTTTCAAAAGTGCCATTGAAGTCGTCCATCTTGAGTACAGTTGTAGATGTTGTAGCGTCTATGTATTAAAAGCCCTTCCTTCCCACCCTCTAGTCAAATTGGCGAGCAATTTGGGACTTGGCTGGCTTGAAGTGGTGGCGGTTACAAGAAAGAACGTGAGGCCTTTCCTGTGACCCCCTCTGTGACTTTGTTTTGGTCTCCAAAAACGGAAGCCAACACAACAAATTGGGCAACGAGATGAGCAAATTGGTCTTTGAAGCAATTGGCAAATACATTCACCCTACATGTTAACGACAAAGACCACCAAGTTTTGTCTGAAGACCAAAAACATAGCTCTGTCGTTGCCAAAGTGCACTATCAGAAGCGAACATTGCATGAAGTTGCCATTAAAGCACTAGAGTGTCGCCAAAATTGCAGGGTACCAAAGGGTCAAAGTAGATAGGGAAGTCAACACCAAAATTCAGCAGTGCAATGTCTAGTTCTAAAGCGACCGTCAAGTGTACACAATTGGAAAATGCACCCCCCGATAAAGTTTTCTCTCTCTCAAATCGCCTAGTAATGTTTAAGTCAACTTGGGACGATTGCCTCTAACAAGGGATTAATAGACACAGTTAATGGACAGCGATTTTAAGTGATCCCGACTAGATTTTGCAAGAGGGAAGGATGGCCGATTCTTTGAAGAAGAGGGCTCAGTCAATTCAGTTTCTCTAGAATGAATGAAATTTTTAAAAAATTTGAGCTTTGATGCTGGCAAAAAAGTGCAATATTTTCACACGCTCAGACAAAGGAAATACATAAAAGAAACCATTACTCAGACATTTGCATCTACTTTATTGTCTAACGCTTTTTCTTTTATTAAAGAACTTTGCTATTGCGTTTGCACTAAGCAGCGCATTGAATAAATCTTCCTTGTCGTCGTCTTGGAGATCTTGGTCAACACCTTGCTGTGGATCTGTATCTTCCTCAGGAGTGATGACTGGCAACCTTTCCCACACATTCCTGACAAGGTGTTGCTTGTTCACACTCAACAGGCCGAATGCCGTGTATATTCGCTTCTGCTTGACCAAGGCCTTAGCCCTGCTATATGTGCCAGTGACAGATAAGGTTGCATTATTTCCATCGTCCACAGTCAAGCAGTTTTAAATGCTTTCCTTGCAAGTTCTCGGCATGTCTACCCCCTGGTTTGCCTTTGCTCCTCCTCATATTCAAGTTTTCTCGTGACTGCACTTGGCAATGGTTCTTCTGGATTCGAGGAGATGAGTTGCGCATTCTGAGTGGACTTGCCCCTAGTTCTGAGCAGGGTTTTGCACCATTTGTACTGCTCCTTTCTTGGCCTCTTCTGCTCTGTGCCTCTTTGCCCTCTCGGCCTCAAGCATGTGTGATACCTGCCTGTGATGAAGGCAATCTGGCTGGATGCCTCTGAGATGTTCCTCTAGGGCGTAGAATATGTTACCTGCCTGGATGGCATCTGAATAGCATTTGACTGGCTATCTAAGACTTTCGAGTCGCTTTGCACGTCTTGATCCTCTACAGTAACTGGCACGGTCATTAGCTTGTGCAACGACATGGACTATAGTGCTTTTTTCTTGCTCTGCTTAAGGTGCCGTCTTTGTACAATGAGCGGTCTTCCTCGTCGGTCTCACAATTTTGTGCCTTTTGGGCTGTTTGTGTTGGCCAGATGAGGCATTCCAGCAGGTGCTTTTTCGACCAAGTAGCCATACATTGTGTGGGGCTTGCCAGAGTTTTAAACTGGTACATGCTGAGCCTTCTGTCCATGGCAGGTTGATCAGACGGTCCAAAGTTGAGCTTTTTCTGACTAGTTATCAACATGGGACAGCGGTTGAAGAAAGATTTTGTGTGTGGAATAACCACCCTGTGTCAAGATTTTGCAGTCGTTTATATCTCGTGTCAATTCCGTAGCCTCGTCAAAGAATATGACCTGGGTGAATAGTGTAATCATCACTTTACTGAAGCCATGCTATTTGGTAACCATGGCTGTTTTAGTGATGTACAAGGCTGAGGATTGGGTAAAACAGGCTTCTTTTGCCGCTGTTCGCGTCTCCAACCAGACACAACTCCTTGTCCTTGTGTTTTTTCTTGTTGTAGTTTAGGAGTTTGACAAACTCTTTGCCGAAGCTACATACAAAGTCTGGCAAAAGTATTTTGCATTGGAAATTTGGTGTGGCTTATACAGGCAAAACGCCCTAGGTGATACCTTTCCTATTTGGTGTTCTTTGATGGCATCCTCGATGAAATTCCTTCCTTTCAATGAGATCGTAATCCATGGTTAGTGGTTGAAACAGCTCACAGTAAGTATCCAACAATAGCTCGATGATTTTCTTCATCTGCGGAAGCATCGGCGACTTAAACTGCTCATGGTGGCCAATGTGTTTATGGAAGCTCTTTTCTCACACTTGGATGAAAAAGTGAACGTGGTTGTTGGATCTTTCTTGTAGATTATTCCTCTGTAGGTAGCATAGCCAAGTTTTCCTATGGTGATTGCTATATCATTAACCAGAGGAGCAAGGATGGCACAGTCGGTTAGTGCACGGCC
>NC_090883.1:13318679-13336179 GCF_036669925.1 Montipora capricornis
TTCTAGTGCCAACGAGCCTTGGTCACAGTCGACTACTATTCTGGTTTTTTCACCTATGACACCCTTTCCAGCGAGACAACTGAAGCTGTTACTAAAACTCTAAACAACATCTTCAGGAAGTTTGGGTTGCCTGAAAGGATCATTTCTGACAATGGCCCATGCTTCAAATCTGAAAGGTTTCAATGCTTTTGCAACCAGCTTGACATTGGCCATGTAACATCCAGTCCATATCATCATCAGAGTAATGGTCGAGCGGAAAGGGCAATCGCTACAGTCGAACAGATTCTAAAGAAGAGGTTAAATGACACTGACATAACCAAAGCTCTCATAACATACGTTGATACTCCAATAAGTGACACATTACGGTCACCTGCTGAACTGTTTTACACTAGACCAATCAACACTCGTCTCAGCATGTCCATGAAGCCAACTCCACTGACGGATCAGCAAAAGGCCGACCTCAATGACAAGCATTCAGCACATCTGAAACCGTTGACGCATGACAAGAACGTTTATCTTCCTAATCAGCCTATCTGGTTCACCGATGACAGCTCAGATGAGTGGAAACCAGGTTACATTGATTGAAATGATACCTCGCCAGACTCATACTGGATAATCAACGAAAAGAGGGACAGGCGGCTCAGGCGAAATAAGCGTGACATCAAACTGCGTCACACGATCCTTCCACAACAGTGACCCCAGTCGCAGGTCCCTGTAAGATTTACAACAACAAATCTGCCAGATCATGATCCAACACCAGTTGATCCTGCAGCAGTTTCAGCAAGAGCTTCAAAAGACACACCTTGCACTGTGGAGCAAACATCGCCTGCCAGCAGTCATGAAAAAGAATTGCACAAAAAATCAAGTGATAAAACAGCCAAGGCTAAACCAGCGGATTCAACACCGCACCTAACAAGATCACAGTCTGGACGGGTAATCAAGCCACCAACAAACCCAGACTTGAAACTTCATATGTTTGTAAGGCGACGATGATCTCCTTCTGTTAAAGTTTAAAGATTTATTTGTTGAGTTACTTTGCATGCTAATACTTCGGTTCTAAAACCGTCTTAAAAGGTGACATGTCGTATTATTAGCTGTCTAAGTGTGTTTTGTAGTTTTGGACATTTCGTGACTTGTTGTATACATGTTGGACTCACCTATGGACATTCTATGTCTTATCACATGATGTACTCAGTTAGAACCTCGTGCTGGGTAGCCATGTTGGCTTTTTACATTAAAGTCAAGAGTTTGTTCTTTCCATCTTAGTTTCTCTTGCATCGTTTATCAACAAAACTACAACAATCGTCACTGAAAACATTTAATAGGAATAAAATGGACGAATTTGTTGTAGTCTGGAGCACCCCAGGGTTTCCCTGATTCGCTCGAACTTTCATGTGTCTACATTCTCTCACTCAAATCAGTATCTTCACCAAATTGGATGTGCGCAAAATTCTTTTTCGCATAATATTATGAGGATCACAATTAGAGCTATGTGCCAAAAACGAATGGCACTTAACAAACAAATTCTTCATTGCTGCTCCGAACTTTCCAAAATCTGTCCAGCAGTACAATCGATTCGCGCTAAAATCCGACAACTTAATTCTGGACTGTTTGACCATTTACACCAAACCAAGACTCTAAAACTTCAACAATTAATAGGTCCGCATTTTACCGACGACACTACATTGCATAGCCATAATACCGTAATTACAATTCCAGAAAATCTTCCGCTTACTGACGCAGAGAAATCTGTTCTCAGTAAGGGCCTTATTTTTGTCCCTATTACCAAACGCACCAACAAATTTTCTATTTAGCAAGATGTTGAAAAATTCCTTCGCCGCGTTCAGTTAAAAGCCTTTTTTCACGACAAAGAGGATGATTCGGACACCTCTAATAAAGATATTTTTGAAACACTTATAGTTCGCAAATACAAATGGACTCCCCCAGAGGGACAATTTGCCTCTTTAGATTTTTTCACCAAAAAATGCCGTCACAACATTCACAAACTTAAATTCAATCGCAACACTAAACTTTCCAACCTTTCCTCGGAAGAGTGGGCGGCGCTTAAAAATCTTAGTAAACGCAAGGACATAGTTGTCAAATTGGCCGACAAAGGCGGCGCGGTAGTTGTTTGGTGGTCCGACCTTTACCAAAAAGAAGCTTTGTGGCACTTTTCGGATACCTCGTTTTATGCCAAAATCCCTAAAGATCTCACTTTCAAAAATCAAAAACTTGTCAAAGACACCATTCAAAATCTTATAGTTAATCAAGAATTACCGGACACTGCCACTAATCTCATCATCAACACCCCTAGAACTTTGTGCATTTACTTCTTGCCTAAAATTCACAAACCCAACAACCCAGGTCGCCCTATTGTTTCTGCCTGTAGGTTCCCGAACTCATTTCTAGCTACTTAGACAGGATTATGACGCCTATCGTCAAATCTTTGCCATCATACATTCAAGACAGTACGCACGCAATACAAATTTTCTGCGATTTCAATTTCTCCAGCCAAGACAAACTTATTTTCACCATGGACATTACATCTCTATACACAGTCATTCCTAATAGCGAAGGTCTTGAAGCACTTAAACACTTTTTCGATCAACGCACTGTCAAAGAACCTAGCTCGGAAACGCTCCTCCGCCTTGCCAAACTAGTTCTAACGCTTAACTGTTTTTCATTCGCCGGAAACTATTGCAAACAAATTAATGGTGTAGCGATGGGCACAAGAATGGGACCTAGCTATGCCAATCTTTTTGTAGGATATGTTGAACACCAATTTTTTAATCACCAATTTTTTAATCAGTACAACAGCCCCAAACCTGAAGTCTACGGCCGCTACATCGACGACTGCATCAGCGCTATTTCATCCAGCAGAGAAGAACTCGATCAATTTATAACCTCCGTCAACTCTTTTCATCCGGCTGTTAAATATACCTGGGAAATTTCGGAAACTTCATTGGCTTTCCTAGATATCAAAGTTTCTATTAGAGGCAACGTGCTATGTACTAGTGTGCACTACAAACCTACTGATTCACACAGTTATTTGTTGTATTCATCGTCACATCCATCACATGTCAAGAACTCCATTCCTTATTCTCAATTTCCAAGACTTCGACGTCTATGTAGTGATGACTCCGATTTTTCCAGCAAATCAGAGGAGATGGGCGAGTTCTTCGAAAAACGTGGCTATCCTGTCTCTGTGGTCAAAGCGGGCCATCATCGCGCCCAACAATTTGATCGACAGTCATCACTACAAACGTCACAAAAAGATAAGAATGACAGAATTCCATTCACCCTCACTTTCCATCCTCATAATCACGCAGTCAAAAGCATCATTCGTAGTAATTTTAAATTACTCCAAAATGATCCCGAGACTGGTAGAATCTTCTCGCAACCTCCACTTATTTCATTTGAATGCGACAAAAACGTAGGCAACTTTTTAGTTAGAAGCGCACTCAAAACTAACGAGCAACAGGGCACTTTCAAATGCGCGTGCTCACGATGCAAAACTTGTCTTTTCATTGTTAACACTAGCAAGATATTGGGACCTAAGCGATCTGTTAAGATCACCGATCGTTTCACATGTACCTCCGCAAATGTCATTTATTGCATAACCTGTACGTTATGCAATAAATTATACATTGGTGAGACAGGTAGACGACTAGGTGACCGATTCCGCGAACACCTTCGCGATGTTGAGAAGAATGACAAGGATGCATCTAAGCCAGTCTCCCGCCATTTTAATCTGCTTAACCACTCCAAAAAAAACATGGCTATTTGCGGCCTTTCCCTACATCTAGGTACGATGGAAAGCCGCAAGAATCTGGAACAAAAATTCATCTTTCAAATCGGCACCCTTATAGTCGGGTAGCCAGGACTGTGAAAATTGCGTTTTGTTGGGCCCACGAGTTAGAAAAGGTTTGAAAACGTTTTTTGATAGAGTAAGACCCCCTGATTACTGCTAGCTAGGTCGTAGAGTCGAATTGTGGTATAGGTTTCGAGTTAAGGGGTGGTTTTTGCAGAGTACCCATTGTATCGGCATGGAATCAAGGCTAAAAAGAAATACTACGTTTTCTTCTCATATCTTTAATATATGTGTAGAAAAATCAATGATATGACACAACACGCTAAATAGAAAAAATTACGTCACGTGACTTGTCACGTGACTCGTTGGGCTTTGCAAATGCCTTGAAAATCCTTAAAATCGCGATAAACAATGTTGAAATACAATATGAATATATTTATTGAAACGATATGACTTATGGCATTTTCCTATGTTAAAGAGAACAATCGCCAATTAATAATAGCGTTTTTTTGCCTTTTTACACTGACATGGAAGCGAGGCTGCATTTTGAAAGCAACTTTTCTGGGACACTTTTTCGATTAAAAACAACATTTTTCGTGCGAACGTTGTATTTGTGGAAATCAAGATCAAAATAAATCGGGCTCCTAACTTTAGGCAAGATATTTTTTCCCAGCTTACAAAAATAAATGACAATAAAAAAGATCCGAGTCATTCAATCAATCAATCATTTACTTTAACAAGTTACGTCAAAGAGGTTTCAGGTTCAGGTTTCAGGTTTTATTATGTATTTTGCATAAAATATCACAAAACTATGCAATGCTCGCAGTTAGCAATAGCTAGTCGAGGCGAGCATTGCTTACAATAAATATTCCAGATAAAATGGTTACAAATACATAACTACACATTCACATGAAAATAAATAAATAAATAAAATAAAATAAATTAGTTTTAGAATACAGTTAGTGCAGTGGAGAACAGCTTAAAACTTTTACAGTATAACATAAATAAACATGAAAAAAGTAGCTTAAATTGAATAAACAAATTTTTAACTACCTGACATAACTAAGGAGTCAAAATTTGCCAATATTATCGAAACATCAAAGTAATCATCATATTTTAGCAGTCTTTGTAAGAGGATATCATCAACATTATTTTTGAAGTTAGATTTTGACATCTGGCGGACTTCACAAGATATGCTATTCCAAATTTTAACGCCAATTCTTGAGAAAGATTTTTTTTGAATATCTATTCTCGAACGTTTAAGAAAATAATCTCCTCTTTGCGATGATCTCGTCTCGTAAGGATGAATATCAGCTTGATGGTTATTAAGCCCGCCGCACACGGTGAGGAAAGAGCTGAGCAAACTGCCTCGCGAGGCGGTTTGCTCAGCCGTTTCCTCACGTGTGCGGGTAAATCTTGGTGAGAAATTCGCCTCGAGAGGCCGTGAGGAGAAAATCAAACATGTTTGATATTTTTTGCCTCGCGAGGCAAACTCCTCATCGTGTGCGGCCATCGTGAGAATCGAGCTGAGCTTGGTCAAGCAAACATCCAATAGAAATACATGGCATACTCACGTGACTTCAGTGGTTCAAGATGGCGTCGGAATATAATGAAGAACTGTTGGCACTCCTACTAATTCTCTTACTTCGACGACGCCGTCGTAAAAGACAGAAGGATCGCCCAAAGGCATGGGCAAGAAACTGGATCTCCAGAAGTCAGCTGCAAGGAGCATATCCTAATCTTTTACGGGAACTAAACACAGAAGACCCCGAAGCTTTCCGTCAATTTCATCGACTGGATAGAGAGTCCTTTGATACAATTCTGGCCAAGATTGCACCTTTGATAACCAAGAAGGACACACTCATGCGAAGAAGTATCCCCCCAGGCGAGAAACTTTCAATAACCTTACGGTTTCTCGCAACAGGTAAAAAAGTAAACTGAACTAGACCCTCCGTGAGGGTACACTGGGTTGCCTGTGGTACGTGCAGCCCCGGAGGTGGGGGGGGCTCAAGCTTTTTGTGACTCCTAAAGGAGACCAATCTGGGCGTGACTTAAGCAAATTTTGACCTTGGCGGCTTAAAATATTGGCGCTTTGCCCGAAACACCCTAAGCGAGACCAAAATCCAAAATTTACACCCCTAAGCGAGACGACGAGCATCCCCGTCTGTTTCATATGGGAGTACCCCCCCCCCCCCCCGGGCTTGCAAAAACTAACCAAAAGGTAATTAACAGGTCCTCACACGTTCGTACGACGAAACAGATCCTTTTCTGAGGTTAAAAACCTGGCTACTGGCCTAACTCTTCTTCCTACTTTCCCAACCGCGAGAAAACCGCGGTAAATCAGCCATCGCCAAAAAATGTTTTTTTTTTCTCAAAAAATATTTAAGTTAGGGGGAAAAAATACATCATTTTAAAGCTAAGAAAATAAGCTTTCCAACAGCATATAACTTATTTACAGAAAACTGAAACATTTTATAAAAGCGAAAGTTGAACGAAAAAATTTAAGAAAAATAACAGTAAAATATGTTTTCTAGGCAAAATTTGGTCATTTTAGCGTTGATTACGAATTTTTGGATGCAAAACTAATATTTTCTGCAATTTATCTGCCTTCTTGGACATAAATTCGACCAAAAACTGATAAGGCACGAATATTTTTAGATTTTTAGGAATAATAGATAACGTGGTTCAATGCGTAATGTGATAATGCGATAAAAGTGTCAAATTTGCGACCCATTGCTAACGGCAACGGAAGCGATCGCATTACGAATAATTAACCTCTGTTGCCAAAAACCACTCAAATAACCGGTCAGTGTAAAACGCAGACTGCAGACTGCAGACCAGGGATAAAATGCAGACTGAGGGTAAAATGCAGACTGCAGACTGTGGGTTAGTAAAATAATAATGAAAAAAGAGTTATAAGAGTGTTAGTAGCCGTTTGTACTTTCACACTGAAACCCCAACACAGCTCCCATCGCTTTGGTTGCCCCACCGCATGTTTTATCGAACTCTGTAAGAATTGAAGCTGTTTGAATCCTTGTTGTTGTTTGAAAAAGGACAGTTTCGTTAAGTGAGTTGCTTTTAGGCAAAGAAGTCACCACCCCGTAATTCATATGCCCAAGATACTGGGTTTTTGTAAGTTTCTTTTTCTGTCAAGTGTGATAAAGTTTGACAATGAAATGAGCGAAGTCAAAACAAAGATCACAATCGCCCAACTCTTGTTTATGCAAAGTCAAAATTTACTCTCCAAGACGTGTACGACGTGATTTATCACCAGGTAATTCCATCATTTTGGAAATAGCAGCTACTTTATTATTCATCTGCGTCACAAGTTTTCACTGATTTTGGGGCTCATTTTGTTGAAACTCAAGCACGCTTCCAACAGGCTGTGAACCCTTCCTGCTTACAGAGCAATACTAAAAAACTTCTCCCATATCACATTTGAACCTTAAGCTCGAAAATTCAATACACAACATGATATTATAATTCACAAAGGCAGAAAATACCACAGAATCCTTTTCCAGCGAAAATTTTATTGAAACAAACAACATATTTGCTCTTAGAGGCGAAAACCTCTTCCTATTTGATTGCGTGCGTGAAGACAAGAAACTCAATTGTGTCAAATTACCATGTACTTCAGGTAAATACTGCTCACTTTGATTTCATCTCGACGGGCGATAGATTGTTGTCGAAGTCCAGTACTCGTCGCTTTTGAGATTCATGCCTAGTTTATCCAACTGACTTTCCATTATTGAGCTCCATAAGGGTATATTTTGTTTAAGGATCCACTAAAACGCCATTCGCGTTGCATGACTTTCGACGCCATTGCAGGCTAAGTTAATGATTCTACTGTGTCCACAAGAGAAATCTACGCAGTTCCACTACCCTCTCGATCCTAAGAAAATACGCGCAGAAGGCTCTATACACAAAGACACTACTTACCAGGGGAGTGACAGGCAAGACTTTTACCGACACGGAAAAAAAAAAAAAAAGAAAACAAACAAACTAAACGTAGACCTCGACTGGCTTAATAATGTACTGTACTGAGAAGTTAGTCACGAATAAGAAGCCTTGTTTGGTAAAACGAGAGATCAGCGGGCTGAACAAATACGAAAGAAAAGAACCATTTGTTTTGCTTCCATTGACAAATGCAATGGGAAACGTCAGCAGATTTAACAATTGGCCAGGGTGGGTGATTTCTGGTCAGCAAGAATTTTCAATTTTCAAGCAATCTGATGTGCAGGATATTTTTTTTCCCTTTTTTTTCCCCATAAGCTTTCTGTTAAATTTGTTCTGCGTGTAATGTTTTTTTTCCGACAAGCGCTTGCAGGAAATTTTTTTTTTAAATCACCCACCCCTGCCCCCAAAAGTTAAATGGTCGGCCCCTAACTAACCTCGTTCACACGCGTAAAATTGAAAGAATTTGGGCTGTAAAACGAGGCTAGTTGGGCTACATAACACAAAGACAAAAGAATAATTTGTTGGCGGCCATTTTTGCATTCGGCCACTTGATTTCTCAAAAAGGACTTCCCGAGTTGACGAGTAAAATTGCGTGGCAATCTGTTAAGTCTCAGTCCCAGGTGTCAGTGGGTTAATGGGAGGTGGGGGTATAGTTTTTGTCTGGTTAAGGAATGCCAGACTTGGATAACATTTCAAAATCTAGTTGCGTTTTTTTTTAAATGCATGGATCACCTTAACTTTGTCTAATATGACAACATATTGATGAGAACTGTCAAATTGCAACTGATTTCCTATTTTACAGGTGAAAAATTCAGTGACTTGGCTTTTCTATTCAGGAGGGGGGAACGCACGTTGTCTCAAGCAGTTTTTGACACTTGTGAAGCCTTGTTTACTACAATGAAAACAGAATATCTAAAGGTAATGTATTTGGTTATTTGTCTTGCCAGAAATGTAACTTACAACAATAACATTAAAAATGAAAAAGGAACCTTTTCTTGTAGTCCTTTTATAGTAAATGTTAAACAACACAACATTAACATTAAAAAATGCTTAGAATGCTCATCACTTAATCAAATCTATTACAGGTAGGGCTTTGTCCCTGTGTCGACCAATCAGAGGGGTACAAAGTCATTTGGTGTGGCATCATCATTTGGTGCTGTTGGTTGGAAAATGGTTTTGATTGCTGTGCAGGCACCAATGGTGGTGAATTGTGCTGTGGACCTAACATTGAATGCATTGTGTTTTGGGTTAGTGTGCCCATTTGTGCCTGGAAGAGAATGTTGCTGATGTTATGTTGTGCTATGTTCCTAGTCACAGGTTCAAGGTCTTGTAGGGTTTCACAAACATAAGCACCAAATGTCTCACACTGGCCACCTTGAGCACTCTTAGCTTTTTTGTTAGCACTTTGACTCAAAGAATTAGCAATGCCCTTGATCAATTGCAACTCCTCTTCCTCTCGTTGTTTCTGTGCTGTCTTGGGACGTGATTTAATTGGCATCTTTGTTGACTGTGGTTCTTCTGGTGTTTCCTTGGAAGGAAATACATGTAGGCCGTCTTCACCAGTGTTGTTCTCATCAATTTCTTCGTGACCAGTGTCACCAGTGTTCCTACTATCTGTACTTGGGGTAGGAGAGGGCTGAAATATATTTTAGTGATGATAAAACAAGTAAACAGTCAAGAATAATGTTTTAAAACTTCTCTCTTTTAAGGTACCAGATACAGCAGACCAATGGGAAAAAGTAGCACGTGAATTTAACAATAAGTGGAATTACCCATGTTGCATAGGTGCTCTTGATGGAAAGCACATAGCCATACAGCAACCACCTAATAGTGGTTCAGAATTCTTCAACTACAAGCACTTTTTCAGTGTGTTACTTCTCGCACTTGTTGATGCTAACTACAAATTTTTGTACGTGGATGTTGGTGCACCTGGCCGTGCTGGAGATGCAGGTGTCTTCGCAGGATCATCATTGAAGCAAGCTTTGGAAAGAAACACCCTCAACATCCCACCAGCTAAAACAATTGAGGGAATTCCAAGTCCAGTAGATTATCATATAGTTGGAGATGACGCTTTCCCTCTATCCAAGAACATTATGAAACCCTATCCTCAGAGGAACTTGGATAAGGCAAAGAGAATTTTCAATTACCGCTTGTCAAGAGCGAGGCGTGTTGTTGAGAATGCTTTTGGCATTCTTGCTAACAGGTTTAGAGTCTTTCTGACAACCATTAAGCTTAATGATGAAAAAGTTGTCACTCTCATTTTAGCTGCCTGTTGTCTGCATAATTTCATGGTCGAAACCAACAAGTCTGCTTATCTAAGTGCTCAAGAAATAGAAAACACAGATCAACACACCATCACTGCAGGCACTTGGAGAAATGATCCTCCTCTTACAGGCCTATCTACGAGCTCAGTTAGAAATCCAGCCCATGCTGCTAAGCAGCAAGGAAAGGAGATTACTGAGTACTTTATGTCTGAGTTAGGGTCAGTTCCATGGCAGGATCATATGATAACTCATTAGACTATACATAACCATTAAAGTGCACCTAACCTCAAAAAATTTTCTTTCAATAAGTGAAATGTCTAACATTTATTTTACATTTGCTTCTCTATATTTTACTTTTAATAGGCCTGATGAGGTATGAGAGAGTAACAAAGCTGGCATTCATTTGTCCCATGGACGAGCTAGTGAGAGATATGGGTCTATTCCTTCGATGATGTCAAGAACTAATTTACATTGGCAAGGTTTTTTCTAAACTATAATGCAAAGTAGTTTATAACGACATCGAAGGAATAGGCCCAAACCTCTCACTGCATCGGTCATGAGACAAACCATTGCCAGCATCTTTCTCTTACATGCCTTATGAAGCACATTAAAATGTACCAGTAAAATGTAGAGAAACGAAGGTAAAGTATATGATATCATATTTGATTTTTAACCTTTGCTAACATAAAAATTTTGATGTTGGGTGCTCTTTAAGGCAATAACTGTAATGTTGAAAGACTTACCAAGTCACAGTTGGAGACAGTTGGCCTTGTAGCAACATGTGGAGCAAGGAACTGCAATTTGTCAAGGAGCCATGCTGTTCGTTTTGAGGGCACCTTTCTGGCAGATCCACTTGGTGGTGCCTTCTTTGCTTTTGTGTAGCTGTTTCGTAGCTGACGTAGTTTGTTTTTGACCCAATCAACTGCAAATAAAATGTTTTATTATTGAATATTTTCCTACTATATTAAATACACAAAAATGTATTATTATAGGTATGGTCAAAGAAAGAGAGCAGACAAGAATGGCATTTTAAACAGTGGACAACATTATTACTGAAAACCATCCATTTCTTTCAAGAAGCACCTTTGTTGAAGGAGCTGATATTTTCAGAGTGGTCCAGGAATATAGCTTTTAGCACTGAGTTGCTTCAAAAGTACACCAAAATTGGAAATCTTTAGACAGATTCTTCAACTCACTCTTTCCTAAATAAATTCCATTTGTATATTATATGTTGCTTTTAAAAACAAGACACCCAGATAAACAGCAACAAATTCCGGCGACCCATGACCTGCAAACTGGTATTTAAACCCAAGGCCACCTGTCTTGAAACATGTCCATTTCATCAGGCAACCAAGTGGTAAACCTAAATGAATGAGGATGAATTGAAAACAATCATGAAATCGTCAGGAATTCCATATCCTGTACATTTCGTAGCTTACAAGAATGCAGAAACACTCAAGACAAGTTAACATGCGTTGATTGGGCATTTTTCATTCTTTCATTTCTAACATTTTAATACTTACAACAAAAATGGCGCAATACATCTAATTTATAAAACCAAAAAGAAGCTACATGCACAAACTACTAAATTTAATTTCTGGCTAGCTCGAGGAAAATCATAATTTGGTGCAGGTTCGACCTACCGTTCTGGCCCAACTTTTCCGCTATTTCAGACATTGCGACTTCCCGTCGATCCCTGTTCTTGAATTCTGTAGAACTCACGTCATAAAGGCACGTGTATTCAGGCCATAATTCCACGAGTTTCTCCTCCAGTATTACCTCACTCAAAATACTACCCGACGCCATCTTGAACCACTGAAGTCACGTGAGTATGCCATGTATTTCTATTGGATGTTTGCTTGACCAAGCTCAGCTCGATTCTCACGATGGCCGCACACGATGAGGAGTTTGCCTCGCGAGGCAAAAAATATCAAACATGTTTGATTTTCTCCTCACGGCCTCGCGAGGCGAATTTCTCACCAAGATTTACCCGCACACGTGAGGAAACGGCTGAGCAAACCGCCTCGCGAGGCAGTTTGCTCAGCTCTTTTCTCACCGTGTGCGGCGGGCTTTAGGAGGTGTGAAGTTGCTTGATACATCATGCATAATCACAGCCACAGATTTAAAATAGAGCATATCTAAAGGAAGAAGACGAGAAGAAATGAAGAAAGGTATTGCATGAGATTTGTAATCAGCAAAATACATTAGGCGAAGAGCTCGTTTTTGAAGGGTCAAAAGTTTAGTTCTATGAACTTTTGCAGTATTACACCACGCTACTATACCATACATTAAGTATGGTTGAATGAGTGACCTGTAGATATGGTGTAAAGTACTCAGTGGTACAAAATGCCTTATCCTAGAGATGATACCAATTGATTTACTTATTTTTGATGCAACATGAGCAATGTGGTAACTCCATGAAAGATTTTCATCGATGAGCACGCCTAAGTATTTGATGAACTTCTTACGCTCCAAAGAGATATAGCTATTAGTGTGATGGTTTTTTCAAAAACTGTATATTTGAATCTTTGATCAATGTATATGCCAACACCTCCAGCTGAAAGGGGCGTCGGCACATACTCAAAGTTATAATTAGGTATCATGGGATTAAAATCCAAATCTCCAAGCTCATTTCTTATTCTAGTTTCTGTGATTCCAATTATGTTAAAATGAAAATCAAGCTCTTCTAGTAAATGGGTTTGAAATTTTTCTAAGTTACTTTTCAGGCTTCTAATATTGGTATGAAAAAATGAAAGTCCATCGGTTGAATTAGACGAAATCTGGAATTGTCTTTTAGAATGACAGAAACTATGGGGAGAAAAGTATCTACAGCTGATAGCTGTGGTATAGGGATCAAAATCAGACCTTCTATCGGGAAAACTGTTTAGAGTAAATATATCCAATTCATTAAAACTTGGTAAACGCTCAAGATATTTCTTGGTAGGGAGACTTGTGTTTAAACTATTATTAAACTGACCGTGAGAACGAATAATATCACATGAATAGTACGGAAGCTCTTGTAAGAGAGCTTTGTTTACCTTAGTTGGTTGTATTGCTACTTGACTTATGTTTCCTTAACTTGATGACTGCTCACGGGAAATAAGATTATCTAAATCCCTTGAACTCTTGATTGCGATGGGTCGAGATCCCTCGCTTTTCCTCAGCCATACAATCGAATTTTTGGCCCAGCAAAATGCATAATTACACCTCTCTTTAAATTTCTATAAAACTCGAGCTATAACTCGAGCTATAAAACTCGTTCAAAATACGAACGTGTATAAATAAAATCTATAATAATTACAGCCATATAATACAATTCAATTCTAAAAACAATAAAAAGCCACATACTAAAAACGTGACTTGGAAAACTCTAAAACTCGTTCTAAAAGCAGTTAAAAGCTACGATTGTACACTATAAGACACGTTCTAAAAAACTGCAATCCTGCAATTTACTTCTGAAATCACTAGAATCACTTGAAAGACGCACATGAGAAGGCAAACTGTTCCATAACTTAGTTAATGAATAAGTGACAGAATTCTTCTTAAATTTACAATTAAATTTAGGTAATTCCAAATTCAAGCCCTCGCCTCTTATCCTATACGGTGTATGCCTGTATTTAAAAAGGCTAGCAATATATGTAGGATTCGTACCATTTAGACATTCAAAAAGAAGTATTAACGCCTGATGTAAGCGCCTACAATATAAAGATGTCATGCTAGCCACAGTGAGCAGTTCGTCGTATGACATTGACTTGTTGTGCCCGATTAATGTTCTCAAAATATAACAGTTGCCATCTTCGAGACGTTTGCGTTGACCCGTACCTATGCCTACAAACAAAGGACCACAGTATTCGAGATGAGGTAATATAAATGCTTTATAAAGTTTTATCATTGCATCATGAGGAAGAAAACGCCTTATTCTTCTCAGAGCAGAAGAGATCCTTGTTGAAGGAAAATTCTAGAATGGTGGGAGATACATCTGACAGGTAGGCAGTCGTGTCGTCAGCGTACAGCCGCAATGAGAAAAAAATTCAAATCATTAATGAATATGTTGAAGAACAACGAACCCAATAGTGAACCTTGAGGAACGCCAGATTTAACTGTTTTGAAGTCAGAGCATACGCCATCTAATCTGACACATTGTTGACGACCTAGTAGGTAGGAGGACATCAGTTCCAAGGCACGTGTAGAAAAGCCATAGGCCTTCAACTTCGCGAGCAGAAGGCTATGGTCTATGGCGTCAAACGCTTTGCTCAAGTCCACAGCGACCGCCGCTACAGCTTCCTTGTTATCAATACTGCTCCTCCAATCTTCCGTCATTTTTAGCAATGCAGTGCAGCAAGAGTGAGTTTTCATAAATCCAGATAAGTTAGAAGACAAAACGTTATGAAATGCATTCCAAGTTTGATCGTAAATGACTTTCTCAAACACTTTAGATAGCGAAGTTAATATTGAGACAGGGCAGTAGTTTGCTTTGTCTGTGTCAACTCCCCGTTTGAAGACAGGAGTAAGGCGCGCTTGCTTCCATTCAGACGGCAATGAACGATTCAGGATACAGAAGTTGATCAAATTAGTCACCTTTTCGGCAAGTACTGGGGATCCCAAATGCAAGATTCGTGGTGAAATGCCGTCTACCCCAACTGCCTTTCTCGGATTAAGCTGATCTAAAATGTTACAGATATATGAAGTACTGACTGGGGCGTAATTGAACTCGCTTGAGAAACGAACATTGCTTATTGCCCTTATACTCGGATGGTCAGTGTAGTCAGTGTCAGATCTATGCTCTAGCTGGATAATATTGGCAAAGTAATCACTAAAGACTTCGGCCACACGCCCAGGGTCAGAAACAACGCCACTGTCCTCAACGAGGATGACGCCTTGTGTGTTTTTACCCGAACTAGTTGGCAAAAGGGGCTTCATTTTCCTCCAAAATTCGCCCGGATGTTTAGCACTAAAGGAGGTGTCACAGCAGAACCTTTTCACAGCATTGTGCTTTAGCGACGTAACTTTGTTACGTTGCCGCTTATAGTCATCCCAAGAAGTAGATGTAGGATTTCACTTGTGGCGCTTGAATAATTTATTTCGGTGCGAAATTTCACGCAGCAGATCAGGTGATATCCATGGTAACTGGTCGCCTCGAATCCACTTTTTCTTTAGGGGCACGTGCTGGTCAAGAACATCTTTGAAAAGTGCTCGCCAATGAGCCCATACATCATTGGCATTGTCGAATGTGTAGGCCGAAGACCATGGGACCCTTTTTAAGTCAGCCAAAAAGTCAGGCAATTTAAAATTCTTCATACTCCTAAACTCGATCAATCGCGGCTTTGGCCTTGAATTCTTATTTTTTCGCACTGTAAAGATTAAGTCGTGATCACTCAGTCCAAGGTGTAAAGAGCCACTTGTAGCATAACGTTCCGCATGACTAGTTAACAAGACATCGATGAGACTTTTAGATGTTTTAGTTACTCTTGTCGGATTATCGATTCGGTTTGAGAGACAGAATCGATTACAAAAATCAACCAGCCTTGTATCAGGAAAACGGCTTTCGTCTGTGTTCTCATACATGTCCATATTGAAGTCTCCAAGTAAAAGCAGTTCCCTTCTGGTGTTATACATATTTTCGGCAGCTGTTGATAGGGAAGCGAGAAAGTCAGATTCCTTGCACTTAGTTGGACTTCTGTAACAACCACACACTATAAAGCGACTGTTATTGGAGCCCTTGACATCCAAACAGATGGATTCAATATTGCTACTTTCAAGTTTTAAGCGTCGATATGCCGAGAGGTCATTCCTGATGTAGGCAAGCAGACCTCCAGCCCCCTTCTTACGATCTTTGCGAATGGTGCGAAATCCTGGGTGTGAAACCAAGTGCGAAGAGACAGTACTGTCAATCTTTGTTTCGGCTAGAAACAGAATATCAAACATATTTCTATTTAGCAACTCTTTGACCTCATCGATTTTGTTAACCACGCTGTTAATGTTTAAGTAACTGATCTTGATATTGAACTTATAGTAGCCACTTATGTTCGATTGGTACCAGTCCAAAGAGTCGCTATCGTTGTCTTTGATATCGTCATAGTGGCTGCTTCTCCTACTTCTATTTAGCTCTGTATCCAAATCAAAAAAGGGCAATTGCGCGGAAGATCATGGTGGCCGGACGTGTTTCATTGACATCCACTTAGTTTTGCACAGTAGACGCTTCTCCGACATGTAGTCTTTTCAAATTATAGTATAAATATTCTAGAGTAAGAAATGCGCCTTTGCAAACGATAATGCCCGCAAAGAAAAATAAGAGAGGCGATCGTGGCTCGGTAGAAGAAGCCGAGACAAGTACTGCGAAGAAGACGGCCAATATGGCCGCTGACAATGGTGCAGGAATTGAAGAATCTATACACAAGATAAACGAACAAGAACAGCCAAGCCTCCTCGAAATCAAGCAGTTATTGGTGGATATTCAGATCCAAATAGCGGCGGTACTCACCGAAAATCTAAAACTTAGGAAGGAAATTGAAGAATTAAAAGACTCCGCAAATTTTAATGAGAAGGAACTCAATGATCTGAAGGACTCCTTGCTAAAGACGAAGAACGAAAACAAGACCTTAAAAGATTTTCTGGAGGAAACGAGGAGAGAGCTGAAAGCGGTGAAAGATGACTTTAGAGAGCAGAAGGAAGAAACTGAACAATTGTGGTCTGCTTTCGACGATTTGGAACAATACACACGAAAGAACTCGCTAGAAATACACGGAATACCACAAAATGCATATTCGGATACGGATACGGCAGTCATTAAAGTGGCCGAAGCTTTGAACATAACTGTAGAGCCCGAGGACATCGAGATTTCTCACAAGCTGAGGAGGGGCACGGCTATTATAGTTAAATTTTGCAGTCACAAGGTAAAGTCCAAAATTTACAAGGAACGCGTTAAATTAAAGCATGTTAAAATCTCGGATCTTTTTCCAAGTTACGCTTCCTCTGGACAACAGCACCGAATTTTTGTTAATGAGAACCTTACAGCTTACAGGAGAAGGATGGTCGGAAAAGCCAACAAACGAAGGCAGGAAGGAACGCTTACTAGTGTTTGGACGTTGGACGGTAAGATGTACATTAAAACCTCGCCTGAAGGCGCCCCCGTAAGAATTTTTTCTGAAGAAGATCTAGATAACTTATAACTGTTTTGGAATGTTTCACGGCTGGTGGAGAGCGTCTCTACAATTTGCAAAGCAACTGAGAGATACGAACTTTTCCCGCAACAAATTATCTTTTAACCCTTTTATCAGTTTATCAGTTTTAGTATATGTCTTTCTGTTGGTATACACAAGGTTCTTTGCTCCCTTTCAGTTTATCTGTGATGCACTTTATTCTTTATTATTACAGTCGTTTGTACGCTTTACTTTGCACTAAATGGGTATGCTACATTTCAGAGACACATATCAGAATAATTTACCGTCTCATTACCCTTGGGGTGAAA
>NC_090883.1:13343679-13368679 GCF_036669925.1 Montipora capricornis
TGAATCTGCTGTGAAGCTTTAGTGAACATAACATTTTAAATTAATATTTGAATGTCAAGTTTAAGGGATTCTTTCACTTGTCCTTCTGGTAAATTGCTTAATTTCTGTGCAATCATTTGGCCGTAAAGTTCATCATCGGTCATCCTCCCATTGCCAGCTCCGCTGGGCAATGTTGGCAATTTTTCTCCAATGGCCACAGCTGCTTGGACAATTTTTTCTTCAGCACTCAGTTTAATTTTTTCCCCTTTAAGGGGGTAACGACAGACGAATTACTGCACTCAGAGTCAGTGGTGCCATCCAGTTCAACTACCTGGTTTGAAATACTCTCTTTTTGACTTATATGGTCCTTCAGCCACTTCAGCGATTCATACCATGGCCATGACGACTTGAACGCTTGCACAGCTCCTGAACCTGACTTTGTTTGACATCACATTCTTTACAATATTCCTTGCCAAAGTAAGTACGGAGATTTTCAATCTTTTTCTGCACATCATGATCTAAACAAATAAAACATAAATAATAAATAGATAACCATTAAAAGGACAAATTTGGCTTTCACTTGGTCTTGAAGAGATGCTAACAGCTTTTGCCAGAAAATAATGCTTTTTTTCACCAAGCAACTTATATTAATGAATCGTAAAGCCTGCTTCTACTTCTGAAATAAAGGAAAATAAAGGACATTCACACTATGTGACAAGCACAGGCACAAGGCAACCTACACACAAGTACGAACAGTACTCTTCGTCATATCGTCGTATCCAAGTTGTTCATTCAGTGATTTGGCTACATGCGTTCTCGCAATCTCTCTTTTGTTCTTGTCATGATACTCTTTATTCCCCTTGTCATATAGACACGGATATTTAACCCTTTCACCCCCGTGGGGTTCCCCATTGGCGAGTAAAATCGTCTGGCGTTACACAGAGTAAAATCTATAAGTGGCACTCTTGGGAGTGAAAGGGTTAATGGGGAAGGTTGATGATGTGTCCGTCTTTCCAATCTGTTGGTATTTCTTCCTGTTCCCAGATCTTCTCAAAGAGCAGTAGTAGCATGTCGGCTGTTGTCCCTACGTCCGTCTTGAGGGCTTCTGCTGGAATTCCATCTGGGCCGGCTGCCTTGCCGTTCTTCCTCCTCTTGAAGGCGCGGATGATCTCTTCTCTTGTTGGTGGATCGCAGTCTATATCAATGTCAATCTCTGCTTCCACTATGTCTGGAGGGTTCTGGGGAGCTGGTCTGTTGAGGAGCTCCTCAAAGTGTTCCGCCCATCTTTCTAGTAGTTGTTCCGAGTCTGTGATGGTCTGTCCTGGAAGTGAAGAGAAGTGTAAAGAAGGACAAGAGAGATTATATAGACAGCCTGGCACAAGAAGCAGAAGATGCAGCCTACCACGGCAACATGAAAGACCTGTACATAACAACCAAGAAGCTGGCAGGCAAGTACAGCAGACCAGAACGACCGGTCAAAGACAAGCAAGGACAGGACAGACTATTGTTAAGTAAGTACAAAAACACAAAGGTTCTTTATGAATTCTACAACAGTGTATATAGTATTTCGCAATCAGTAAGAGGTGATTTGTTAACTACTGTCGTTATCTATTTATACCATATAAGATTTTCACGGTTGATAATTCTAGTTTTATTGCCGTTAGAGTCTCATACCATTCCAGAAAGATTTTCCACAACTCTGATACCACCGGACATGAAACAAGCATATGCTTTAGATCTTGTTTTGTTTTTAAGCATAAATAACAAAGATCACTGCTTGCGAGTTTAGCTTTAAATAACTTACTTTGAGTAAAAACTATGTCATGTAAAGTTTGGTACTGGAACATAGTGAGCTTCATCTCTATAGTGATGGAGAAGGCCAAGTTAAAGTATTTGCTTATTTGGTCCGGTGGTAACCCATCGGCAATAAGGCGTTGTTTTGTGGTAGGTTCTTCAAACATATGCTTCACGAAAAACTCATCTTAATTGAAAGAATGAAATACACAGAAAAAAAAAGTATTCATCTCAAAATTCAACTAAAGCTGCTCATGAAAGAAAGGGAACTCTTTTTGTCTAGAGTCTCTACCTTCAGGGTGGGCGCTTAGTAATCAAATTGAGCCGCGTCTGCCATGCTGAATCAGGAAGCTTGGTGTACATCTTGAAATACAGCAGCACCCAATCTGGAACTCTCATGCTCTGGAAAACACGAGTGTGTGTTTCTGAGGACAGAAGCTCAGAAAAGCCTTTCTTCGACCCCTTTGAGTCCATTACAATATTTATGACCTCCGACCTCATCGCCATAAAACTGTTTCCTAGAACACAAGCAATTGATTCTTTATATTTGTCTGGGATGTCACTGATTGAATCTAGCACTTCTTTGCACTTAGCTACCACTTGTCGTTTTCTGGTCGTCGATCCCAGTTCTGGGCTGCATTTTGGTGATTGAGAGTTGGCAGGAGTCGAACAGCATGTTGGCTCTGAAGAAGAACCAACCTGACCCTGAAGGTTCTTTAGCTTGAGTTCAAGGAGTTCAATTGACCATGATTTTTCGGCCAGTTCTGCATAGAGTTCCTCAGAGGCTTGAATAACCGGGCATGCTTTCCCGCGAAAAGTGAAGTACATAGGATCGCGGTGCTCCATGTCCAATGCAATGGAGTTCAGGAGATTTACAATCGGTGTGAATACTGCTGAATTCATAACGCCACTAGCTGAACGACCGCTTTGACATAGTACGGCAATTAAACGAAAGGTCGAAGCAACATATACTGTATTTGGCGTTCTTTGGAAGTCACTGGAATACGCGATTTAGTGGGCTGAAGTTCCCGCGTAGCCACACTCCGTAGTTCGTCTGGAAATGACTTGAAAATTCCATTCCTGGCAAAATCCTTCGGATAACCTCGACAAACTTCTTTAGTAAGGACATAACAATGTTTTCGAGGATCAAGCGACGAACTTGTAACCCTCGACAGACTGGAGACCTTAAACGCGGTGGAGGACGAGGCTTCGTCTCCCTCCATATCGATGCTCCAAGTGAGTTACAAATCAAAAACATGATGCTTTTGAAACTTGATAGTCCCGCCAAAGTAGAATATTACCCAAATTTGGTTTTATCAACGGAGTTGATAATGTAAATTGGCCACCGTACAGAGATTCTAAAAGCTGACGTTTCGAGCGTTAGCCCTTCGTCAGAGCAAATCGAGGGATTATGGGTTACATGTAGTTTTTATAGTAGAGTGGGAGCTACGCTATTGGTGGTAACATGGCAACGTGAAAAATAGGAATATATTAGTTAAATGAAAAGCGTTCGTTAATACCGTGAGGATTAAGGGTGCCGATTTGAAAGATGAATTTTTGTTCCAGATTCTTGCGGCTTTCCGTCGTATTTAGATGTAGGGAAAGGCCGCAGATAGCCATGTGTTTTTTGGAGTGGTTAGGCAGATTAAAATGGCGAGCGACTGGCTTGGATGCATCCTTGTCATTCTTCTCAACATCGCGGAGGTGTTCACGGAATCGGTCACCTAGTCGTCTACCTGTCTCACCAATGTATAATTTATTGCATAACGTGCAGGTTATGCAATAAATGACATTTGCAGAGGTACATGTGAAACGATCGGTGATCTTAACAGATCGCTTAGGTCCCGATATCTTGCTAGTGTTAACAATGAAAAGACAAGTTTTGCATCGTGAGCGCGCGCATTTGAAAGTGCCGGGTTGCTCGTTAGTTTTGAGCGCGCTTCTAACTAAAAAGTTGCCTACGTTTTTGTCGCGTTTGAATGAAATAAGTGGAGGTTGCGAAAAGATTCTACTAGTCTCGGGATCATTTTGGAGTAATTTAAAATTACTAAGAATGATGCTTTTGACTGCATGATTATGAGGATGGAAAGTGAGGGTGAATGGAATTCTGTCATTCTTATCTTTTTGTGACGTTTGTAGTGATGACTGTCGATCAAATTGTTGGGCGCGATGATGGCCCACTTTGACCACAGAGACAGGATAGCCACGTTTTTCGAAGAACTGGCACATCTCCTCTGATTTGCTGGAAAAATCGGAGTCATCACTACATAGACGTCGAAGTCTAAGAAATTGAGAATAAGGGATGGAGTTCTTGACATGTGATGGATGTGATGATGAATACAACAAATAACTGTGTGAATCAGTAGGTTTGTAGTGCACACTAGTACATAGCACGTTGCCTCTAATAGAAACTTTGATATCTAGAAAAGCCAATGAAGTTTCCGAAATTTCCCAGGTATATTTTACATTATCAACTCCGTTGATAAAACCAAATTTTTGTATACTACTTCCCCACCGACGCAGCACCACAGTTTCTTTAGAAACTAACCCTTCATTCATTTAGAATATTACCCAGTTTGTCAGAAATTACCGTTGACAGACAATAGAGTACACAAATCAGTACATTTCCTCTTGCTACCCGATTCCCTGCATACATGCGAAAACGATAGCTAACACACAAGCGTGGTACTGGAAACTAACCATTTGCGTTACACGCAAGTTATTTGGCCGACGTCACCGAGTTCTACTTACGCTTCACACACTCTGTATATTAAGAAAACGAACAAAGAAACAAAGCCATCTCCATGTCGTTCAGACTTCTGCTTTTCCTTTCTCTATTTTTACAGTACTGTGCAAAAGTCATGCAAGCGATAATCGCTGAATATCGTGCTTTGTTCCTGTGATTTATCGCCGATAAATCAGGGAGATATCGCTCGAATCGGTGAGCGTCAAAACGATAAATTAGCGATAAATCGCCGTGATCTTAACGATTTATCGCTGTGATATCTTTCAAGCGAGAAATCGCTGCCACGATATCTCGTACAGCAAAGCGGTATGTCGCAGCGATATATCATCGATCATTGTAGTGAAGTTCGCTATAACGATAAAAAATTATATTATAGTGAAGCCATTACATGTATGATGAGTTAGTGTCGAATGTAATGAACACAGTCGAGCAATAACTGAACATATTGTGAATCGAAGCTACGATTGACTCCTCTAAAGCCTAAACAAACTTACCTCGTTACACTGCAGCGAACGAGACTGTGAAGGTGATTCCACAACCCAAAAGCATCGCATTTTCTCTTTTGTTTCGTTGTCGGAGCCGAGAGAGCGGCAAAGTCAAAACTTGACGATTTCAAGTGTGTGTAAACAAACACAGTCCCAGTCCCCAGTCCCTGCACAGTGAAGGGGCAGTTACGCTACCATAGCAACAGCATTTACGTTTGTCAAAATCGCGTGTTATTCGCTCTGTGCGGAGTATTTGTCATTCACTTTCAAACAATCTTGAGGTTATCATGGCTAAAGTTACGAATTATACAAGAACTCGAATAGAGCTCCTACAGAGGCAAGGTCTTCACCCAGCTGAAATCTTAAGGTTATTAAAAACCGAAGGTTTAGCTGTCAGTCTTGCTAGTGTCGTTCGCATCATCAAGAAACTGAAAACCACCGGCTCTGTGGCAAATCTACCGCGCTCTGGCAGACCAGCGAAGATATCTGATGAAGCCAAAGTTTTCATCGATCGGCAGATGCGAAAAGATGACGAGATGACGAGTTGCAGAATCAAGAAAAAGCTGGCTAAACGTGGAATAGATGTGAGTTCGTCAACTGTACGAAGAGCTCGGTCGCAACTTGGCTGGACTTTACAGCGGACTGGTTACTGTCAGCTCATTCGAGATGTGAACAAAACGAAGCGGTTGGAGTTCGCGCGCAGAGTCTTGGAAAGTGAAGACACCTTCCACAACGTAATTTTTAGCGACGAAAGCTCTATCTCACTAACGCAGTATCGCCGCACCTGCTATAGAAAGGTAGACGAGCCAGGGAAGCGAAAGCCCAAACCCAAGCATCCGCTGAAAGTACATGTCTGGGCAGGAATCAGCAAACATGGTGCTACAAAGGTTTGCACCTTTGATGGCATCATGGATGCTGATCTCTTCTGCAACATCTTAGAGTCTACACTTGTTCCCTTCGTCCGAGAGAAGCTTCCAGATCACCGATTTGTCCAGGATAACGACCCGAAGCACACGTCCAGACGAGCGCAAGCCTTCTACGAGGAGAAAAACATCAACTGGTGGCGTACTCCCCCAGAAAGTCCTGACTTAAATCCCATCGAGAACTTGTGGCATGAGCTCAAGTTTTACTTAGAATCAAAAGTCAAGCCACGTAACAAACAGGAACTTGTGGATGGAATCAAGAAGTTCTGGGAGAGGAAGGTGACTGCCGAGAAGTGTGTCAAGTACATCGATCACGTGCTTTACAAGGCGATTCCAGCTATTATAGAGTCTGGAGGTGCTGCAACAAAATTTTAAAACGGCTCTTTTAGGAGCCACCGCGCCCTGCTTTGTCGAAGTGGATTCGATATTGCACTGCAGGTCGCCAAAAACGGCTCTTTTAGGAGCCACCAAATGTTACAAAAGTCAATGACTAACAAGAATAAAGTTTATTAAAATACATTTTCAATCCCACCCTTAACTTTATATCCCCTTAAACTCGATTGTCCAAAAAGTGAAAAAAAAAAAACTGAGTCAATTTCAGTCGAGTTTCCCTCTCTAATCGTTGCTGTATTTGAGAAATTGCTGTAGAGTATACTTAACCAATTTCGCGCTATCTGCTACTCAATTTACGGTAGAAAACTCTAATTTAGTCGAGTGATTCGCAATGATCGACAAAAACTGTTTTTGTAGTACAACTTCAAATTTTGCATGAAATTCCATACTAGGAAAACGATTTGGAGATCTTAACTGGGGAACTAAATGCAATAACGTAAAGTAGTTCGAAATAAAGCTGTTCTTTATACATCTTTCCTCGTATAGCCGGCCAATAACATATATATATGTTTGTTCAAACGTAAGGCCGGTGGCTTACTACAGTTTTGAGGGAATAAATGAACCCAACCCATCATATGCAACATCAAACAACAAAAAGGCCGCAACATAGCCAAAATGAACGAACAATGTTGTTTTCTAAAAATTTCAGAATATATTAATTGGCTCTGATTAAACATTCATACAAAGTGAAATAAAAATCTGCACGACATAGTTTAAGCTTTTTTTAAAAAAATAGGCAAAACATCACATTTTCTTATTTTGCAAAAGATCTGCTTGCTTTAGTGTGATTCAAAAGTAGTGCATAATTCCGTGGAATTGACACGAGCATTACTGTGTACGTCAGCCATAAATCGTTCAGCAAAAACACTTTTTATTTAACTACACTTCATAGATACCGTTTACATTACGTTCTCAACTAGAGTGCTCATTACACACTCACTGAATCGAAAACATCGTTACATGTATTTGCTCTACTAATGCTGCCTATTTTCTTTCTCTGCTTTTCTCAAATGCTGGCACTTTTTCCCGATACTAACTTTGCATGCATCCCACATGCGGGCTGTTTCTTCACTTGTTCGACACTGGTATGAAAAGGCTCTGGTCACCTCCGCTAAAACAAACAGAGAAATACAGGTTAGAATTATGATCAACAATCCAGGTTAACAGATACCATTTTGTCCCTATTACCAAACGCACCAACGAATTTTCTATTAAGCAATATGTCGAATAATTCCTTCGCCGCGTTCAGTCAAAAGCCTTTTTTCACAACAAAGAGGATGATTCGTACACTTCTAATAAAGATATTTTTGAAACACTTCTAGTTCGCAAATCCAAATGGACTCCACCTGAGGGACAATTTGCCTCTTCAGATTTTTTCACCAAAAAATGCCGTCACAACATTCACAAACTTAAATTTAATCGCAACACTAAAGGTGTTGTGGGCGGCGCTTAAAAATCTTAGTAAACGCAACGACATAGTTGTCAAATCGGCCGACAAAGGCGGCGCGGTAGTTGTTTGGCGGTCCGACCTTTACCAAAAAGAAGCTTTGCGGCAACTTTCGGATACCTCGTTTTATGCCAAAATCCCTAAAGATCTCACTTCCAAAAATCAAAAACTTGTCAAAGACACCATTAAAAATGTTATAGTTAATCAAGAATTACCGGACACTGCCACTAATCTCATCATCAACACCCCTAGAACTTCGTGCATTTACTTCTTGCCCAAAATTCACAAATCCAACAACCCAGGTCGCCCTGTCGTTTCGACCTGTAGTTGCCCCACCGAACTCATTTCTAGCTACTTAGACAGGATTATGACGCCTAAGAGAAGCTCAATTCGGTCTATGAACGTTCCTATTAGTGTTCAAATCGGGCTGCTGATAGCCAATCAGGTTCAAGAATCTTGCTATAATTTTTATTAGTAGAATTCTACTAGTATACTAATGCAACGTTTTTTCGTTTTGCCAAAGTTTCGGAGGAAACTTTTGATGAAAATGGATAACTAAATTCCTGAAAAGACTAATCGAAGGACATTTACGGTTTCTTGACTTTAAAGAAAGTTGAAATTATTGCAAAAAATGATACGCGCATACACAACTTCAATTTTGAATGACAATTCAACCCGAGCGATCCTTCTAAGGCGCAAAGTTTAATACGTCGAGAAATAACTGGAAACCGTTATTTGAACTTAATTTTAGTAATAATTCTACTAAAACAATTAGATTATTCGGTCTCGATTTCTATAGTTGATTCGGCCTTCGGCCTCATCAACTATCACCTCATAGCAATCTCGAGCTCATAATCTATTTGTTAATTAGTAATAGTAATAGGACTGAGTGGAACATAATTCAGGGAGTAATCAGGCAAGTAATTTTTACGAGCACGATTACTCCCTGAATTGTACGGCACGAAGTTCTATTACCAATTAATCGCATCAATAGTAAAATCTCATTTGTGCAAAAAGTAGGTACACAGCAAGAAAGAACCCATCTAAGTGTACGTGACAGATGCGCGTTGTACGCCTTCAATCGGCATTTGTGTGTTAGTCAATTCTTGAATTAAACCACATTAATATTCACCAATAACAATTTGTAAAGTATTTGCATTTAATACTTTGTTTGCTAGCTTACCCTTTATAGCAAGAATCCGGCTTGGATCAAGAGCAGCAAACTCTTTTGTACCATAGAGTGTGGATTGTAGAAGGGTCTCTTTAGAGAACAGCTTTTCTAATAGTCGCAGAGTCATAGCGGATGGCTTCGCTGCTGCCAATACGTGGTTGTAATCGTCTCGTGAAATGCGTACATTCGACGACCCCCCAAGCTGAACTAAATCAGGTGTTCCTGAAAGACATTCATATAAAAAGAACTATTAGAAAAATTAACTTATCACTCCTTGTCTCATAATAGCTTATCTACAAATGCTTTGATTCATTCTGCGGTTTTAATCACATATGCCACCATCTCGCTGGCTCACTGTACTGATTTCAGCGAAATTAAATCGGAATCAATTGTACAACAGAGGCCCAAAAGTAAAAATTAACACTTAAATAATCACGTTTTCATAATGATTAATGGTTCGTTTTTCGAATGATAAAAAATGGGATCAGAGAGTTTGGTATTGTTAACTTTTGCAATCTCGGTCAGGAAACGGTTATCCAAGCTAACAATTGGTAAGTAAATTTAAAACTTGAGATGTTACCTGTCAATTCAGGATCATCCAGTAGTCTATCCAGATCTACAAGAGGAGTTTGCTGAAACAGCATCGGCGTTGGGATCTCCAGGGACCGGCTTGGACCGCCAGCTGACATTGGGGTCGACAGGGGTACCGTTGAAACCAACTGGCTTGGCACTGGGGTGCAAAACTGCTGCACTGGCTGTTGATGATTCTGGGAAGGCTGAGTAGCAGGTAGATCGACCGTCTGTTTTGTTGTCAGCAGGTTTAGAAGCTGGTCAAGTTTCGCTTCTTGACGCGCAAACGAACACTCTAATCTCTCAAGAATAGTTCTTGTCAGGCGAAGCTCTGTAGCAATTTCTTGCTGTGATGCACTCTGACGCACCTATTGTAGCAAAAAATTTGCACTGTGACTGAGATTGCATTGGTAAGCAATTTCATAGATAGCTAAAAAATACTTGTGTTTGATAACAATTTTTGACTGATAACACCAAGGTTCAGTTTCTATGCTTTTCTTTTACACATTGACACATCTGTACTTGTGATTTTTAGTTGAGATTGGCTGTGACCATTTTCTAGGTATTTTAAAGTCTTTATATTTCTCACTGAAATTTTCGTTGGCACTGTAAAGTGAAAATGATAAATATTTCACTGCGCAGTATTGATCATCATTAAGCGCTTCCTAGTGTACATCATGTAAATAAACAACTTACATCATTTGTCTTTTCCAATGTGTTAATTGCGGCTGCTATTATTTCTTGTCCATTTGACAGGTCGGCGTCCCCGTCTGCAAAGTCGCCAATTATGTCTGCTGGTGGCGATGGACTGTCATCACGGGAAAGACTTTCTCCAGTGTGCTGGGCAGCAAGGGACGGCGTTTTCCTCAGATGAGCAGAACGGATTACAGTTATTAAAGGTTCTCCTTCGCTCAAATCGTCAGAATCCGAACCTTCTTCAGAGTCAGTAAAATACTCCTTGGACGGAGATGACACTTCCAAAATCTGAAGTGAAATGAAATACGTTATAAATTTTACAGTCGGTATAAAGTACAATAGTATGTTCTTGAAAACACGGGTTTCGGCTTATTTTACGTAAAGCTCAAAATCGCATCATCATCGAGTATCTCAGGACATGTAGGCTTAGATGAACAGTGATCTAAAAATCCAGTTCTAGTTTATCTAGAAATAGCCAAACGACCATAAGACAATACATCGAGAGCTTAGGAAGAATGAAATGGTCTTATAAAGTGGAACATCGTAGGTCAAATAAGAAGAGGTGAATCAGGCTGACAAAATTAGACCAGAGTGAGGCTACTAAAAGACCCATGAAAAAACAAATAACCACTTTGGCTCTGTATTTTTATGTGTAGCATGACAATATTTTATGAAGTAAGAAGCATACCTTTCCCTTAGGCTTCTCCGTTTTATCTTTCTTTGCACCCTTTAAATTTTTACTGGTGGTATCGGACTTCTGCAAATTGATTTTAACATAAGTAAAGCCACGTCAGACAAAAAAAAGTTAATTTACAGTACTGGTAACCCCAAAATAGAATAATGGTCATGAATTACTAAAAATGCTGAATGCAGTAACAACTTTGTTCATTTTCCTCAAGAGACGGCTTAATGGCGGCTTAATTCAATCTGATAGGTGATGTAATTACATCAGCCAAAGTCATGGTCAAAATGTTGACTTTTCATTTCGCGATCCACAACGCATTTGTAGTGTTTAAGTAGTGTATAAAATAGGTAAAACCTTAGGAAGATATACAGTGACCTCCCGTCATTCAGTAGACACCCAAAATCTCGACCACGAATGGAAAAGGGAAATTTGTTTCAGAAATCAGGAAGACAAAAAACATTAACCATTCGGTTAACCAGTAAATAACAGGACATTAGTATATACTAAAACAGTGGACAGCGTTGAACGCATGCGCTGATTGGCTCGTTAAACTCCGAATATCCTGAGCTATTTACCTCCGAGCGACATAGATGGTCATAGGTGATCTACTACTTAGTGGGCAAAGAGCGAGAGGGTTGCCACTCATCAGAAACTAAAACATTTAGTAATTTTACACGGACCCATGAACAATAATAAGCGAATCAAGAAATAAAACCACGGACTAATACTACTGTTTCACTAGTATCAAAATCGATCATCTTGCCTGATGGTTTTATGAAAAAAAAAAAAATTTTCTCACTGTTAACTTGCTTAAGCAAACACCTAGAATGTTGCCGCATCTTTTATTCTATTCCTGATTCCCTGACGTTTTCAATCATTACTTTTTCCTGATATTTTTTTCTGACCGTGGCAACCCTTAGCTTGAAATCAGTTCGCTTTGATGACAAAACTGACAGTTGAGTAAACGACATACCTTTTTCGTTGGTCTTTCCTTTTTCTTCTTGGTGGCCGCTTCATCCTCGGTATAGTCTCCAACAAAGTCATCAGGGATCTACAGAGAGAAACAGCGAGTTATATTAAAAGTGATGAAGTTATTCATGATCAATGAAAGTTACGACCAGCTTTAACAGATGCCTGCGATGAAAAGTAGAGAATAAATCTCTCCTCCAATACTAGCTTATGAAAGGTAAACAGTTTTACTTACCAGTTTTCTCTTGGCTTTAGCCCTACGCTGTGGCAACTCCGTGTCTTTCTCTGTGGGTTTTGAAACGTGGGTTTTTGCTATTGGATAGCATTCAACCACAGCTGTATATTCTTTTCTAGTTTCTCCCCAAAGAACTTTAACTTTTTGGCCAGCCTTAATAGGGGACGGATCAATGATTGTTGATCGAAAAACTTCTGAAAACTTCCCACGGCCCCACTTAACTTGAGCCAATTTCTCCATTATTAAAACTTCCGTTGGTAAGTATTCTCCGAATCAAATAGGGTGAGTGCAATGATCAACGAACTTCATTTTCACCCTTTTATAGCGACTCGACACATGTGGTGGGATCGAAAATCCTACAATTCGATTGGTTGTGAAAGCTCTATTGTTCAATTACAAATAGTTCGAAGTGCATCCCTTTCACATGCTTATTCATATCTTAATTACCAACGATGTGTTAACTTATGGAAATTTAATTTGTTGTCTACTTATTCACGTGCTGCAAACTCGTTAAACTTCGGTAAAAAGAAAAACGTAACTTTAGTCGGTCACGTTAAAGCAGTTTTTTCTTTACATGTTTTCAAGAGCGTGCGAGGCGCAGATAAAAGCTTATTCATATAGGTGCATGCAATGTGCTATTTAAAAAGTTCGTAGAACGAAAAGCCGAAAAGGCCATTCATATTCTAATTCCCTGTGCCGCCTATTGAAAAGCTAATTAAACTGATGCGGCCTCAAGCAATTTGAGGCGGAGTAGCAGTAAAAGTGTTTTTTTCCCTTGACAGACGAGCAATTGCAAAGGTTTGTCGAGCAATAAGCAATAAGCAGAAAAAAATCCTACTCATATAGTTTCATGCAATGTGCTAATTTAAAAAAAAGTTTGTCGAGCGAAAAGCCGATAAGGCCATTCATGTTCTAATTCCGTGTACTGATGCGGCGTAAAGAAATTTGAGGCGGAGTCACGGGAAAAGCGTTTTTTTTTCCCTTGACAGACATTTTTTGGTCTCTTGCGGGCAATTACAAAGGTTTGTCGAGCAAAAAGCAGAAAAAGCCTATTCATATAGTTTCATGCGATGTGCTAATTAAAAAAGTTTCTCGAGCGAAAAGCCAATAAGGCCATTCATGTTCTAATTCTCTGTGCCGCCCATTGAATTGAAAAGCTAAAGCGATGCGGTCTCAAGTAATTTGAGGCGGAGTCACGGTCAAAGCACTTTTTACCTTGACAGACACTTTACCTGAGGTCGCATGTTACGGAAAGCACAATACAGGATGATGGCGTGTCTTTTGCGGAATAAAACAAGTAAACAAACCGTTAATAAAAACAGAATGATGGAATTCAACATTCCTCTTTTGTTGTGTTCAAAGAATGCCTAATATGGTCGAATATGTCTGGCTTTATGAAAACGGTGCTAAAGAGCTCCCTATAACCCTTATTTCACCTGGATTTCTCTAAACTCTAAGGCTGCCTCCCAGCCATGTAAACGGGCGAAAAATAGAGACAGGACGGCAACGAGAGGGAGATAAAAGGGTAGAAGAAGGAAAAAAGGACTGACTTTCCTTTTAATTTTTACATCGTCCACTTTTCGCCCGCTTAGTGTGTGATATCAATTTCACCTCGATTTCACTAATTTCATGAGTGTGCTAAGTTATGCTTCCTGAAAAGAGCACAATAGAGGTCTTAGGCGTTTCTTTTGCATGATACATCAGTGAACAAACCTTATTATTTGCTCGCACTCTAAGAAGACATTTTTGCCATGCGGACTTTGAAAATAAAAAATGGCCACGTGAAATCCTTCTCGCCCCCAGGATTTCACGCGGCCATTTTTTTGCGGTTCTTTCGCGTCAATCACGACGGACTAGGCGAAAGAGGGACTACTCGTACATGTAGTCTAAAAATACACATGGCATCTACTCTGGTTTTTGGTTAGTGTGCCCACCTAAACCTCTGTGGTAATACGGTTGTCCTCTCTAGTATAAAACTTGTTGCAGGAACTACGAGTGTTTGAGTAAGGCTTTTTTTAACAGAACCTGGACAGGTATGTTCGATCGATGTACGTGCTTTAGCTAACATGTTTGATTTATGATTTTATCTCATTAAATGAACTCGCGGGGGGATTCTTCATTACATGTAGCTTAAATGGTCTGCGAAGAAATGTACATTTGTTTCACAAGGAGTCAACGATATCTCGCTTGACGGAAACAAAATGTATCACTAAGCGAGAACGATATATCGCTAAGCGAGTAAGATATACCGCTACGCAAGAACGACATATCGCTAAGTGGGAACGATATATCACTAAATGAGAATGATATATCGTTGAACGGAAACGATTTATCGCAAAGTGTAAACGATATCTCGCGATATCTTACCGATAAATAAAACAATAGCTGCCACGATATATCGCTCGATATATCGTTTGAAGTTAATTATCGTTAAATATCGCTGATATATCGCGATTTTCGCGATATTCGACGATTATCGCTTGCATTACTTTTGCACAATACTGTAGTTCCCTCTCCTTTTGACTAAATTCGGCGAACCCAAAAGCACCAAGCGTTCAATAAAAAATGCTCAGCAATTAGAGAAGTGCAAGTTTAAAGTTGGTCCGATTTCATGCATTTACTGGTCGCATATTTGCCAAAGAAAGTTACTGTGGTCTTCTCGTGTTTAAATTAAGACTCGCACGGGGATTGTGGCATCTGGTTTATTTTGTTGTATGACAGGATGCAAAAAAATTATGAATTTTACGGCCATGTGATAATGGAGATCTCTCGCCTCACTGTGACAAGCCGCAACTTTTTCTTGGGCAAAGCTCCTTATGAATCTGGTCTTTTTTCCGTGCTGTTTGAACAACCAGGTGCACAGCAAGAGTCAGACTTCCCCATTGTTGACACATCACTAGAAAATATCCCCCCCCCCCCCAAGCGAAGCATTGTGGGTTGCGTGAAATAAGAGAATGCTCTTTCATGATTATACTTAATGTAGTCTGTTCAGTGTTATTTCGAAAGACAAAAGATTCATTAACCGCTGTTTTGTGTATTGTAAATAGCACATGCACACAAAATAATAAGTTAAGAAAAACATTTTTCATGAACAATAAAGGTAAAAATCGGAAAACTCCAGTTTCAGAATAACAATTTGCAATGGGTTTTCGGTAAACATGAAAACAAACTAAAACCTTCAACAATGGTAAGTAAGAAAATTGTAATAATCCCCTTGAGGGTACTGCTGGGATTGTGTATGGCAGCCAACCAAACCATGACTCGATGAGGGAGTCAGACTGTATCTATCCCCTTGAATAGGATATATGTGGAGTAATACTAATATCGACTTCTCCACTATCTTTAATTTGGAACAGGATGCCTCTTATACACTTCTTGGCTGAATATAGACAAGGTAAGTAGAATATAATTGCAATATATGCTGCTACTTCATATCTTAGCACGGAGCTATCACTGGGAATTACTTGGAGGACTGGTTCCTTGATGGCTCTGACTGCTTTTGAAAATAATTCAAGCTTTTTCTCCTGGCGAGCATTTTGCAGCTGCTGTTTTCATAATTTTGTGGATTTAGGTTTTGACTCAGATGTCAAAGAATCTGTGGTTTTCATCAGTGTCATCACAGACCACAGTTGCGAACTGAAGCTGCTCATAAAACTCCAAAGATGGCTTATATATTTCATTTGTTCCTGCTCCAGATGGCTTGATTTGTGCCTTGGCATGCTCTTCTCTGAAATACTGTAAAAGTTGTTTCCATTTCTTTTTGATACACCCAACATCATACTTTTCCTCAAGCTCTTTTACCAGTATGTCAGAAAGTAATTTTTGGTGTCTTACCCCATGATACTCAGGATAAGCAATGAGTACGTCTGCAATCATAAGTCAATTACAGATCTGTTTAAAATAATTGAGCCAAAAATAACAATAAAAGACGTGATATGGTAAAAGCTTCATGTGCATGAAATATATGTTTAGCTAAAGAAGATAATACAAATTGATCGCATGCACCCAGAATAAAATGATAAGAATTAGTAAAGAGTTAAAGCCTCTAATAACATGATTTAAGAGGTCAAACATATCAATTCATACCTGTTTCTTCAGACGACAACTCAGAATCCCTGTTTTCTGAACTTGCTGATTCTATGTATCGTCTTAGAAAGACCATATATTCCCAGTACAGCCATTTCACTTCTTGCTCCGGCTTCTTCATATATGTAGTCTTCATGTGTGCCACCTCTTTTTGATATCCACAATGGTCTTATCAGGCATTTTAGCCAGTAATGGTGCGAACACTTTCTTCTTTACCATTTTTTTCCTATAGTCTGTAAAAGTTAACTATGATTTTTGAATTGGTCACACTCCAAGTAGTTTCCTCGTTCTTTTGTCTATCCACTTGCACTAATTCGAGCACATCAACTTCTTCAGTCGACGCCATGTTAAATTTTAATGAGAGGATGCAAGGGTTGACAGGCCGCACATCCGTACCGGCGTGAAACCTTGTGTAAACCTTTTATAATTTTGCTCTGACAAGCATGTCTTTTAGGGATTTTCCTGTCCTGTAAGAAGTGATAGGTGGTTCTTACGATTCCATTTTTCCATTCGAACGTCTTTTAAAGTAGACACTGAGGGCTGGTACTGTGTAACGAAAGGCAATATTTGTTTTCTCTCCTTGTTGTGTTTAAGGAGTGCACTCTCCCTGTCTGTGAACTTAATATCTGATAGAAGGTGTTCTACCAGAGTTTGTGGGTAACCTCTGTCAATAAGTCGTTTTTTGAAATTTGAAATGTTATCCTCAAACGTAGGCTTCCCCTTTGACAAATCCTTTTTTAACACTTGGTGGGTGACAAGAGGTGAAATGTGTGTACTGGAAGGTTTCCGTTTTTTTTAAATGTGTCTTAACATCAAGGATCGATTTTTCGTTGAATCTTGTGCCTTGTTGTCTTTGTAGAAGTTTTCATATGTTTTACAGACAACTTCAATACCCCTTGTTTATTGGTATATTTTTGTACAGACTTGTGACGTCCATCGAAACAAGAAATGTGTGCTTTTTCACCTTTGTCTTTTCAATAAAGTTTATAAAGTCGGTGGTATCTTTAAGGTAAGATTTCTGTGTTTTTGATATTGGTTGTAGTAATGTATCAAGAAAAGAGGAAATTCTTTCTGTTGGGCCATCGCAGCCGGAGATTATTGGTCTTCCTGTAATGGTTGGCTTGTGAATTTTCGTTAGAGTTTAGAACTCTGGTATTCTAGGTGGGTTAGGTGTTTGAGACAGCCATTTTCTTGTCATGTCATCAATATGTTTTTCACGGTGAAGATCCGTGATTAGGCGTAAGACCTTGTGTGTTTCTTTCACCATGGGTTCAGGAAGAGGTCTGTAGTTATGTTCATCGTCGATTTGTATTTGACCCTCTCTTATTTTGTCAGTTTTGTTCATGACTACTGTAGTGCTTCCCTTGTCTGCTTTTTTGATGTTGATGTTGATGTCAGTGTTTTGCTTTAATTGTATTAACGCTTGGTGTTCTTTACGTGACAAGTTGCATTTTGGCTTTGTTATTTCTATCTCTGCGAGGTGTGATTTAACTTCTTCCAGATAACTCTCGAGGGCTACTGATGGTTGAACTGGTGGGTTCCAGTTGGATTTTACAAAGAAAGGGTGAATTTCCTTGTTTTTACCGTGGAACATATATTTAAGGCGCATTAGCCTTGCAAATTGTTGGAAATCCAGTAGCAATTGTCGTCACATTTTGTTTTTGTTTATAGTTTTGCTGGCTGGTATGAATTTGAGACCTCGAGAGATTAAATTAATTTCTGCGTCAGTTAGTGTGTTTTCCGAGGGGTTCTTAATATATTTAACCCCTGTAGCATTTTGAGAACTGACTTTTTTCTTCTTTCCTTGCGTGTAGCAGTTTTCCTTTGTATTTTTTTAGAGAATGATTTCCCTTTAGTTGCGTTTGACCCACCCGCAGTGTTGTTCAAACATTTACAGACATATATGAGTATTTTTTACAATTTTTATTCTCTGTGACATTGTCAAGTTTAGACATAAGGTAGTCATACTGTTCTTTTAGCTTGGAAGCTAGAGCTTCGATTTCGTTACGATCCTCTGTGGTTGATACATTTACATTTTTGTTGTCCTTACTGCCTTTATGGTTTGCCATTGACATTTCCTTATTAAGTTTCTTTTTTTGCATCTCAAGTCGACGGTAGTGAAACCTAGTCAGGGCTTCGACAAAACCGCGTTCAGCTTTCTGTTTGATGGCCTTAATGTCCTTTTTGAATTGTTCGTTTGCCGGTATGTTGGCCCGTGCAGAGTATTTAAGAGACTTCGGATAAGTGTTTCGTTGCAAATGATTTTTAAGTAGTCTAATGGATTCTTCTGTTTTCTTTATCTTTGCTTTGGTTGTGTCAGGAAATTCGTTTGCTTTTCTTTTCAAATGTTTCTTTTCTTTGGTTGTGTCAGGAACTTCGTTTGCTTTCCTTTTCAAATGTTTCTCTTTTTCTTCGTTCTTCTCACTTGGTGGTACTTGTAGCATCTTTATCGCCAATTAGTTGGTTGTATTCTGTGTTTAGCAGGCTCTGAGACTGTTTTGCTAGGTTTGCTCTGGGTTTTTATATCCACCTTGATTTGTTTGAAGGATCGAAAATGGTGCAGTATGATTGGCTCCTTGCTAGCCAATCAGGTTGCTGTAGGTTCGATCCGTTTTAACCCGAAGTTTGGGTTGTGTGTTTTAAAAGGTTAAATTGTGAAAGATCGGAGTCCTACAATGTCCTTTTGTACGATTTGAACCCATATCGTGGTAATATATATCATGTTTGATTGTTCGTCAAAGATTTGTGGCATGAAGATGTATAGTTTTGTATAAATTTCATGTAAGACTAGCGTACTTCACAAAAATATTTATGTGTTGTTTTATAGTGGTTTCACTGGCACAGCAGGACACTGTCTGGCAGCAATCAAAATGAGAGGATGCAAGGGTTGACAGGCTGCGCATCTGTACCGGCATGAAACCTTGTGTAGACGACAACTCAGCATCCCTGTTTTCTGAACTTGCTGATTCTATGTATCGTCGTAGAAAGACCATATATTCCCAGTACAGCCATTTCACTTCTCGCTCCGGCTTCTTCATGTAGCAAGGCAATGAGCTTCGAAGTGTGTGCCACCTCTTTTTGATATCCGCAATGGTCTTATCAGGCATTTTAGCCAGTAATGGTGCGAACACTTTCTTCTTTACCATTTTTTTCCTATAGTCTGTAAAAGTTAACTATGATTTTTGAATTGGTCACACTCCAAGTAGTTTCCTCGTTCTTTCGGTAGCCTCGCAGCTCCTACAAGGTCTCACCTGATTGGAGACCACCCTTGAGGTTTAACAAAAGAACAAATAACAGAAACAATGGACCCTAGAGGATAGAGTTGCAGCCCTTTTGTTTTAGGCCTAGGGTCCATTGTTTCTGTTATTTGTTCTTTTGTTAAACCTCAAGGGTGGTCTCCAATCAGGTGAGACCTTGTAAGAGCTGCGAGGTGACCCCGTTCTTTTGTCTATCCACTTGCACTAATTCGAGCACATCAACTTCTTCAGTCAACGCCATGTTAGATTTTAAGCATGTGTCAAGGGTTGCAAAGGAATTGTGGGTGGAAATAGTGCCAAATTTGATTGGTTAATGTGTTACATTTGTGGTTTGATCCACACGCAACAAAAAGTGTCTGTACACATGAGGGAGCATTTACAAGTTCACTCAATTTGCCCCGGGAGCTTGCTCCCAAATATTGCCCAAATATCGTGGAGCATTTTAAGGGGTGGAAATTCTGCTCCCAAGGCTAGAGTATACTCATGAAATCATTGGTACACACAGAGGAGCTTTGCTCCTGGCGTGTGCCCCTTCTCCAGGAGAAAAACCCCTCCTGTGTATCGGCCTTTAAGGCTGTGTTCATTAAAATCTTTGTTGTATATTGTTTGCCCTAAATGTTCAGAAATTATAAATACAGGTTACAGTCCTGTAATAAATCTCTTATCGACCAAGCTTGCTCGGTCTGTACTGGGAGAATATTGGTCCTGCATCTTTTCTCTCTCAAGACCTTAGGTCGATATTCTCCCAGTATGGACCGAGCAAGCTTGGTCAATAAGATATATGTATCGAAGACTATAAATGCGTTATAGCAGAGCACCATAGTTAAGAAAATATGGTAACCCGTTGATGCAAGACATCATGACATCATCAATCGTCTGTTCTTGCGTACATCCACCCCACCATGTATGCCGATGTGATTAGTATCACAGGCTCAGGTTTAGAGTATATCGTGCCCAACATGGTGACCATATACTACAGACAGTGCAGACCAGGCCAAAAATATGGGGTTACCTTCTCTAACCGTAAACAGGCTAACATGAATATTATTAATGCCTTTTTAGGCTAACCAAATTTTCATGGCTCGATGCGGCGACACTGCCACACTATGTCAACTAAAGCTCTCAGCAGTCTACGCTTTTCTTATTCAGGTGGAAAATGGTTAAGAAATTATTTTTTCCTGCATCTTTTGCCGGATTAATTCCAGGTTTGACATATGTGGCTGTGGTCAGGACCTCACTGGTAGCTACACAGTTCATCAACTCAAGCATCAAAGAGATATAAACTTAAAGCTGAGTGTTTGTTCAGAACTGCTTTTTGCTTTGTATTGCAATTTTTGGCATGTATTAATCTGACAAGGCTGTATGATACCTGGACGACCTATGACAGAAGAGCAGAAAGAAGTTAGAGGGAGAACGAGAACGACAAAACAGTATACCAGTAATAGCTCAGGCTTGGTGGAAGATATTGCTTCATAAATTCTTTTCTTGGACACTAAACTGAATGAGTTTACTGTCAAGATAAATTCCGAATGGCGCGCCCAACCGGTACAAAGTTCAAGTGAGCACGCACGCTAATTCACCCAAGGTTCTAACGTGACATCTCCAATATCAAAATACATAACAAACTGAAATTAAACAAGGTTCCAAAGTATCCTCTAAGTCTGATTCGGTAGTCCTAAGACTAATACCGACTGGACAATGTCTATACAGTTTCAATAAGACGTTGAGGTGGCCTTCGAATCCTTTGGCTTCTTCTGATGGGTTGGTCACCTTGTGAAGTGTCTGGTTGTGATTCTGCACCATTTGTTTCAACCCCAATATCAGCTGGTGGCAGAATAGGAGGGCTGGGCTCATCATTGGTTAGTTCCCATGTTGGGCCCATGGCTGGAGGTGGTTCTAACTTGGTTGACTGCAGGTGTACACGATTTCGACGTATCCGCGTTCCATCCGGAGTAGCTATTATGTATGTCCGAGGGGCCTGGTGTTGTTTGACGACTACTGCAGGTGTCCATTCTCGGCCTTTTTGCATTCTCACTGATTCGCCTTCACATAGTGTGAGAAGTGGCCGGGTTCCATGGTTATAGTATGCTTTCTGGCGTTGTTGACGTAACAACAGCATCTGATGGACTTGAGACATAGGCCTAGTCTTGGGCTCTAGGAGGCTCTTAAAAGTTGGCAATCTTGTTCGCAGCTTTCTGCCCATAAGTAATTCAGCTGGGGATACCTCCATGCCACTGATGTGAGAATTGCGAAACTCCAGCAAAACAAGGAATGCATCCTGCTTGGACTTGTCAGCTTTCTTTAGCAACCATTTCATCGTCTGCACATTTCTTTCCACCAACCCATTTGACTTAGGGTAGTGCAGACTTGAGGTCACAACTTCAATCTCCCAGTCACTGGCAAAGCTTTTAAATTTCAGGCTATTAAATGGCATGTTGTCTGCAATTACCCTCTCTGGAATGCCATGGCGGGTGAACATGTCTTTCATTGCCATTATCACTGCTTCGCTAGTCTTGTTAGAGAGGCGAGCCACTTCCGGAAATTTGGAGAAATAGTCAACCACAAGTAGGTAATCTCTCCCTTTAAAATAGAAAATGTCTGCTGCGACTGTGCACCAGGGTCTCTGAGGGACTTGCTGAGGAATCAAAGGCTCTCTCTGGTTGCTTCGCTGATGTTGCTGACAGGTACTGCATTGGGACACTAAGTCATCCATTGCAGCATTGATACCAGGCCAAAACACTGCCGTTCTGGCTCGTGCTCGGCACTTCTCAATTCCCAAGTAAGCGGCATGTATGCGCTGTAGAGTTTCCAGTGCATAATATTTTGAAACATAATATTTTGAAACACCTCTGGGGCTTACGCAATACCGAACGGCAAACGGGTATAACTGTATCTACCAAGGGGCGTATTGAAGGTAGCTAGCTTGCTACTGTCTTTAGTTAGTTTGACCTGCCAAAAACCCAGATTAGCATCAAGGACGCTGAAAACTTTGGCATGGGGCATTCTGCTAATAACATCTTCCACGGTCTGCATGGGAAAATGTTCACGCATGACAACATGATTGAGATTACTGGGATCCAGGCACACTCTTATTTTGTTATTCCTTTTCTTGGCCACAACGAGACTTTGACCCAGGCAGTGGGTTCCACACATTTTTTAATAACGCCCAGGTTCTCCATTCGCTGAAGTTCCTCCTTAAGCCGCTCGCTTGTTTTTTCCTTTGTTCTGGAATGAAACTTAAATAACAATCATTTGTGCTCTTTTGGACAAGAAAATAGTTGATTTGTTTGTTTTGCTCTAAAATGCAAGCAAACAAGTGTTAACTACATTTGCATAACAGTTTTTCGATGTGGCTTGACAGTGACAAGAAAATTTTAGCTTCTTTGTAAAATTAAGGAGAAATAACACTAGTTTGTGTTTTCAGAAGTTTGTTTAAAGCACACACTGATAATTTGTTGGAGATGTGAATGATGTGGTTCTTAGAGATAAAATAGATTAACGTTCACCAATTCATTGCCTAACTGTAAGTTTGCACTCTTCGATGTCAGTATTTCGCATGGACTTTACATGGAATTCACTAGTTAGGCAGTGGGTTTTTCTATTGAAGAAGGAAAAGAAAATGATTTAATCAAGCAGTAACTGAATAAACCAAAATGCGGACAATTCCAAATCCTTTTATTTCCACTAACCTTACTGCTAGTAAGAATAAATAAACCGGAAGCTCCACTTTTAGGCTTGGCTAAATGTATATTTTATAAGGGAGAACATGGACTTGTTTTGTAACTTTCAGGAGATGATCGACTGCATGAAAACCATTAAAGCTCCCTTTATCCTCCAAAACCTAAAAAAAAAGCACAGATATCCCCGTTGTTTGACATCACAATGCTAAACAAAATAAGGGCTGCGAAGGAGTGCGGCAGGAACTAACTCAGAAACTATCTTGATAAAAACTCTAGCACTTTGTTCTTAAACATGGGAAAGCTTGACAAATTGGTAATAGAGGCAGGAAGACAGTTCCAGACCCTAGGTCCATGGTAAAGAAGTGTGAATTTCTTAATGTTCGTGCGACAGGAATGCACACGATAATTACCGGCTGTTCTTGTGTCATCTTTATGGACTTGACTGTTTGTCATAAACAGAATGAAGAAAAGTGGAGGCGGCAGATTATTGTGGTAGTGGAACGTGATACTTCCAACTAAGGTGTTCGTCTAGATACACCCTAAGAAATTTAGTTACATTGCTTTGAGTTAGAGGTTGACCTCCAAAGGAGAGAGAAAAACTGTGATTGACTTTCCTCTGACTCGGACTAAATATAACATAATTTGTCTTTTGGACATTAATTGAGAGGTTATTGCATCTTAACCAAACATCAATATTTAGTAACTCATTATTAAGCACATTCTCCAAGCAGTTGGGATTAGAATGTGAAAAAAAGATATTAGTGTTGGATATTCTAGGGGGCAAGAAATTCTGTTCGAAAGCCTGGTTCAAAATTAAAAAAATACAGTACTTCCATGTGCTAACACAATCCCCCCCCCCCCCCCCCCCCGAAGAGCAGCTCCGGATCCACAGCTCTTCTACCTAGGTCACATACTCTGCCTGGCCAGCGACGTTAACCAGGCACAGTCTCATTATCGGGTGGATAAGTTTCTGTCCCTTTGTGCTCACTTGAACGATGCGCACCTGTCCATCTTGACCGGGGAACACTTCCTCCACTCGACCCAGACGCCACTGACCGTGTGGGGCATTCTGATCAACAACAAGCACCACATCCCCAACTTTCCGGTTGTCTTTCGCCTCTCTCCATTTCTTTCGTGTGTTAACATGGTACTATGATCAAAAAATCATTTCCTTTTTTTCTTCAGATTTTGAAAGCGTGTTCGCTTAACACCTAACTGGCAAAATTTTGAGCTTTGAGTTTTATCCGAAGGCTGTTTATTTTGAGTGTAAGTTTTGGATTTCATAGTCCGCCATTACTCACGTTCAAAACTGGCTGAGTGGACCTCAGAGGGTTGGATCTAGAGAAAATGACGTCATTTACTCGCTAGCTTAAAATTTCAGTGTGTAAACGGAATTTAATATATATTCAAAACACGGGTTGAAAAGTCTGAAAGCCCAAAACTCCCGTGCTGCATATTAATTAGGCCGCGTACACACGGATTGCATTCTTAAACTAGTGAGTGTTTGACGTCATTTTCTCCTCGACCCAGCTCTCTCAAGATTTTAAAGTTAGTAATGGCAGACCAATAAATAAGAAAATTCCAGCCAAAGTAAACAGGTGTCTTTTTAAAATCAGAACTTAAAACTTGGGTGAGTTAGTGTTTAGTTAACATAGTTTTGAAATCCAAAGGAAAAACAAATTTTTTTTTGGTCGTAGTACCACTTTAAGAGTTGACAGAAACTCTTCTCTCCACCGCTTCCAGAACACCTTCACCAGTTTCTGAATCAGTCTCCAACGGTTCCTGGGATCGGTAACTTGAGGTGCTAGTTGTCCTCCTAGTTGCCCAACTAAGAAATGGTTAGGCGTCAACACTTGCTCATCTCACGGGTCAGCTCCTTCATAG
>NC_090883.1:13381179-13383679 GCF_036669925.1 Montipora capricornis
CTGACTTCAGTTAAGCAAGATTCAACAATCTTTTGAGAACACATTTTATACCCATTTGGATTACATTTTATCACAGAAGATCTGTACACTAACTGGTCACAACACGTACAAACGTATTCTGGTCCACATGTAATATCATTACGAAAATTTCTGATAACATCAGACATTGAAACAGAGGAAAATTCTTTATTTTCAAGGACTTTCCCTTTCCTCAGCCTCTTGTTTGTAGGTTCTGCTATTTTGTCACCATCTGATTGCTGCCAATTTCTTTTGATATGATTATGTGGTTTGATTTTCTCTGAACTGAATTGGCATGTTTGTTTTTGCTGCATTAGTTGTTTATTAGCTATCTCTTTTGTTTGTTTCTCTGTTTCTCTCACCCTTTGCTTAATAAAATGTGTAAGTTTTGACAGATTGCTGCTGAAATTATTTGGCCTTTAGAATTTTTTTCTCTTGTACTACGCTTTTCAGCTTTATTAGAACTTTGTTCTCTTCTCATTTTGTTAACGTACCACCAAAAGTAGTGTTTCCAGGAAAAACGTTTTGCGTTGGAAGTTCAATATTTAAGTTAGTTGCCTGTAACAAAAATGGCCGTTCAGAATTAATATTTGACAGCTCAGATTCAACAGGCATAGTGGAAACATAATGTGTTTCATCAATGTGGCCGAGATAAATTGTCTTTGTTTTTCCTACAGTATTAGCAGGATGTTTTTTTTTTATGTTTAAGGCGAATGGCTGGCCCCCCATTAGGGTGAGTGCAATGGCCGCCAGACATAATGACGAATCCGTCAAACACAACGGTTCACCTCAAACGTGGGTGCACCAACACGCCAACTTCGCCGGGGAATCAAACCCCGCCCCTACCAACAATTAACAAAAGACAAACACACAAACGAAGAATTGCACCTAGGAGATGCCTCGCTTGACTTACACTCCTAAATGACAATCTGACAATAACAACAATAAGGACTCAAAAACAACTGGACAAACCAAAACAAGCACGACCCAGCACAAGGGTGAAAAGCGACCCACAAAAGGCCACCCGCCAACAGACTAATCCAACGCCAAGACGTTGGCTCACCCCAGAAAAACGGCCAGGGCACGCACACGCAACACAAAACCAGAACTTAAATATGAACAACCAAGGAATCATTTTGTAACGAAGCCACCACACCACGACCACCCCACTGACAGACAAAATAACGACGACGGCGGTCTGACCGGAAACGACGGAAAAACAAAGGGAGATTAAACCGAACCGGAGACTTTACATGCTCCATAACATCAACAGCCAAAGGACGAACACCCCTAAAACGAAAATCATTCCGAGCCCCCCAAATACAAAACTTGCAGACATTCAACATATAAACAAAAACCCGAGGAACCACAGACAACTCATCAGCCGAGAAAACACAAAGCACATGGCGAACCAAGATAGAAGGACAAACAGGAGAAGCCAAGAACATAAGAGATTGAAGCCACGACAAAACACTGACAGCCAGAGGACAGTGAAAGAACAAATGTGAAAGAGACTCAACAGGAGCGGAACAAAAACAAGCCGTAGAAAGAGCATACCCAAAACCAGCAAGCCTCTCGGCCGTGTAAAGGACCCCATGAGAAATTTTCCAACATAAATCAATAACGGGCCGATCGAAATCAAAAAAGAAAAGCTGACGCCAAGTGCAAGACCAATAGAGAGAACCAAACAAAGGAAAGAATTTCTCCTCACTATGAGGAGAGACAGCATTCTCGGACAAAAGAAACAAATAAGCAGATTTCGTAGACATCGTAGAAACAGGACAAAAATCAATACCCGAACCAATACCCAAAGAAGACGCCGTAAGGGATCCTTTAAACGCCCGCCAGCAGTCAACAGAGAACGATAAAACAGAGGCAGAGAATCCGGAGAAAAACAAAGCGGAGCAGAAAAAACAAGATGCGGAGGAGCAGTAAGCCGGGAAGAAAACCAAAAAACCATGAAAGAGACCCAAGAGGACGGAGAAGAAACAAACCGACGAACCCACTGAACATGAAGAGCCATAACCTTACACTGAAAATCAACAACAGAGAAACCACCCAAACAAGAAGGCTGAACCACAACACGACGAGCGACCAAGTCCCACTTACCGCTCCAGAAAAACTTAAAAATTAACGTATTTAATTCCACACTGATCCACCGGGGAACATGGATTAGAGAGGCCATGTACCACACATGGGATGTATGATGTATGATAGTAGTTTCTGCAAAGTTTGCAGCACTTTCTGTTATGTGAATTATACAATTGAGAGCATTTGAAACTGCCTGAATAGCAAGATTTTCACACCAAGTTCCTTGTCTGGACATGTTATTCAAATACTGTAACCAAGAGTTTTCTGTATTGCTTTCAATAAAACATTGAGGATGTTGTCTCATATGTTCAATTCCTTGAGCGGGTACTTCTGAATGGTATTCTGTAGTTCCAAGTAACTGATGCTATACAGCCCTGAAAAAATAATCTCC
>NC_090883.1:13388679-13401179 GCF_036669925.1 Montipora capricornis
ATAAGAAATTTAGAGGCTGATTTGCAGGAAAGCTTGCTTAATGGTATTTTCCCCATGTATTCTGAATTCGTAGGTATGTTTAGGTTAGATTGCTTTAACAAACGAATCCATTTTTGAGGAATTGAGTTACATAAGCCGTAATATGTGAGGAAATTAGTTTTAATTGTGAACTTTCGGCAGAAGTCATTGAAAGTCAAAAAGCTGTTTTCACAAAAAAAGTCTTTTACTCTGATCACTCCTGCCTTATGCCAACTTTGATAATAGACGGAGAACTTTTCAATTTTAATAAAGCGGTTATTCTTTAAGATTTCATTTAGTATTTGTTCCTTGTTTTCTGGAGTATTTTGGTTTATCGTCTGCCAGGTATACAAGATTTCTTTGTAAAATTTAATAGGGAATTTTAATTTAAGACATTTTAAATCAAAGTTACATTCCAATAAAAGAGAACCCCCTGCCCCTTTTAAAAACGAAAGAGGTATGTGGCTCCAACTTGCATTACCGCTGCTTTCGTGTAGTCTTTTTATCCATGTAACCTTAAGGGCGTTGTTCATTATTTCGAAATCTGGCAGGTCTAAGCCACCTTTAGTTTTCGGACCAATCATTGTGGTGTTTGATTTTTGGTTTTGTATTCCAAACAAACTCAGAGATTACAGCTTTTACCAAGGAAGCAAATGCTAAGGGGAAGGTGAGTACAGATGTATTGTAGACAAGCTTGGAGAGGAGGGCAAGGCTTTTAAGAATGCTCAACGAAGTCGTGATCATCCAGGAGAGAATATTACATTTCCAAAATCAGGGTACTCTTTGTGAGTAACCCTTAGATTGAAGTGTCAGGGTTATTGCAGAATGATCTGTTAATGTGGAGCTTTTTATTTTGGTATTAATCACGATGGGTGACCAACCAATAATCCAATCTACATTGTACTTTAAAGGCCTTGTCGCGCCATGTAAATTGTACTTCCTCGGGGTGCTGATATCTCCAGACATCTTGAAGTTTTAACAAGTCGCACAATTGGGTAATACATTGACTAAATACATTGTTTTTCCTTTCCACTGCAGCCCCGCCAAGTTTGTCTTGTGGTGTCAATGCACAATTGAAATCTCCACCGAGTATAATGTCAATCTCCGAACGTTTTCTGAGAACGTCTAGAATGCTCGAGTAAAAGGTATTTTGTTCGGAGTTATTGCTGGGGCTGTAAATGCTGCACAATTGGAAGGTGTTATCAGAAATAGTTGTTTGAAGAAACAAATATCTTCCGTTTTTATCTGGCTCAATACTGTTGACCAGAGCATCTAATTTGGGATTGAAAAGAATCATTACACCGCTCGAATGACTTGTGCCATGACAGAAATAAATTTTGCCACCCCATTCAGATTTCCATGCGTTTTCTAAGCATTCGCTTGAATAGGTTTCCTGCAAGAATACTATGTCGAATTTATTGTTGTGCAGCCATCTGAAAAGTTGTCTTCGTTTAAACGGAGTAGCCATGTCTTTAGTTTGTCACTAAATTAGATGTAAAGCGAAGATTTTTTTTTTGTGGCAAAAAAAAAAAGAGATAGTCTACGCAAAAATTTTAAAGTTGCTACCCACGAAGTCTTCCTTGCACTGGATCGATTTTTTATTTTTTTTTGGCGCTTTTTTTCCTGACAGTGAATCTTAATACCCAGTGGTACTATTAAAAATAGTGCAATCGCATCTGTACTAAGGTTTGCACCTCTTTGGAATTTGCCTTTACTCATACCAATAAAACGTGAATTTCAATTTGCATGTAACGAAAAATAGTCTCGCATCAAGGTAATGCAAGAATAGGAATACACACAAAAAACGAACATTTTGCTGTACAACAGAATCAACATAAAGTAACTACACATAAGACTACTCATGTATGCACCACCTGCCCTCACTGTTCTATTGCGAAGCTATACAATTATGCTATTAACTTACGTTTCTCCAAAGATAATGAAGAAGTCGAACCATAACACAATGGTTGAAAAAGAGGAAAAAAAAACCGAGACATCAGAGTTCCTTGATTTGCTCAATCGAAAACATCTGCCTCGGCCGTCCACCGGGGGAAGTTTTAATACAGATCTTTCCATCCAGTGACCATGTGCTTAGGATCTTCCCGTCCTTGTGTTTCTCAATGGCAGTTTCATCATATCGCTTCAATAGCTCGTTAAGTTCTCGTTTAGAAAAATTCGCTGCCCAGCTAGACCTGTTGTTGAGTAGCTCGGGAAGAGGGCATACAGAGTTAAATTCTTGAGTTGAACTCTCCCTTTATATAAGTTTGCCTTGTCCTTGTGATTTGGAAACTTGGCAATGATCGGTTTTGTGCCTTTCTTTCTATATAAGTGATGACAGATCTCGATATTCTCCTGTGCAATCTCACTGACTGCTGAAGCAACTTTACATACAACTTCGTCGGTTGAAATGCCTATATCCTCTGGAATGCTGTGAATTTCAACAGAATTTTTACGGGAATATTGTTCAAGCTCCTCAAGGCTTTCTTGAAGTTCTTGGATGTCGCTTCTTGGCTGTTTAGAAGCTTTTTTCTTATACTCAAGTTTCAGTTCCAAGGAGGCAACATATTGGTTTTGTTTTATGAAATCTTCCTTGAGCTTTTCAACTTCGTCCTTGTTCTTTGCGATAATATGTCAAAGGTCTGCTACATCGCCAGAGAGCTTGTTATTTTCTTTCACTAACGTTGCGATAGTGCCTTGCATGTCACTAATCAAGCTTTGAATGCTATTGAGAATATTGAGTATATATTTAAGATTAGGTTCAGTTGCTGATGTTTCTGTTTCCTCCTTGCTGTCTTCAATAGTTTCTTCGTAGAGTGAGGAGTCCGCCATGCTTGAATCACCACGTGCTAGTTTGCCGTCTGGCAAAATACCACTACCTCTAGTCGTGCTTTGTTTCATCATTTCTTGCCATTAGAAAATAGCTTTTAAGTAAAACCAAAAGTAAAGAAGGCGCCGAATTGCCTCACTAGTTCTGGGCAGGTGATGCTGCAGAGCTCAGTTACTCATGTCTGATCATCACCGCATCATGAGCCAGTCAATGTTATGCAAGTTGTCAACAAACAATCTCTGCTGGTATCTCCAGAAACTTATTGATCAGTGACTTTGAAATAAGGGTGGGGTTTCCAAATCGTTGGGTGAACTCTGCAATAGCTTTGTCGTACATTGTACCATCAAAAAACATCCCAGCTATATCTTTTTTGGCAGTTCCTTTAACTGATGCCTTAAGATAGATAATTTTCTGAGTTTTGGAAAGTTGTTGGTCATCCACTAAGGCTTAAAACATGCCATACCAGTTTGGCCACGCACAAGGATCGCCATCAAATACAGGTAAGTTAAGTTTAGGGAGCGAAGTTATTATTGCTGGCTTTTAAAGAACAGACCGTGAGAAATCCACAATTCTTTCTTTGCTAGATAGATGCTTCGAAAGGTCATTCTCTTTCCCTTGACCAGTTTCCTCCCCTTTAGGCATCACTGTTTTCAGCCATTCCGTAACTTTCTGCTTTGAGTCCTCAATATCATTTATAGGGGCATCTTGTTTGACCTGGGGCGTTGTCTCCCTCTTTATCTTTTCCCCTCCAACGGAGTTATCTTCAAAATCTTTCATATGATCAGACAGATTAGATTCATCTAGATCTTCTTTCAATAGCAGTGCCTCAATTTCTTTCCTACCTGCCTCGTGTAATAAGGTTTAAATGTGTGTAACTGTGGTATCACACATTTTAGTTCAACCAAACAATGAGATGATTTTTCAAAAATTTTTTTCTTAGTTTTGAATGGTAATAGTCAAAGTGACGCTTTCCCATCTATAAATTAATCGATTGGCAGATTTTTCCAGCTGATGGGTGTTTCTGCCAAAAATAAATGAGAAGTGACAGCCAGAAATACGCTTGCTCCTACTTGACTGGAGCACTGTAAATGAAAAGAACTACAGTTTGATATGTATGGTGCTGGAATCACCAAGAACTCCTGAGTACGATATATAGCACACAACAAAAGTGTGACAACGATTAGTTACCTTATTTTTTCCATTATTTAATTAGTTGTACACTCTTACAATTACTTAGGTTCATGGACATTCAGGTATTCATCTTGGTTAACTTCGAACTCCAAGTTTCATTGACTGTAGACAGCAATTCTTGACTTTCTCGATTCACTGGATTCTTTCTACTAATTGGATTTTCTGTGTACACAAACTCTTTTGAAGGACTCCATAATGAACTCTGACTTCTTGATCTTCTTCCCTTTTTGGCTCTTCCTTCTCTCCGGATATACATGTAGCAAGGTCAAAGGTTATACCTTCACCACAGTTATTGCATCTGATCATAGCTTTCTCACAGTATCACATCCAGCCAGAAGGGTAATCGGGCAAATAAGGAGACTCAGTTCCTTCTATTATTTACAAGCCTGCTTTTATACTTTTACTCTAAGCATCTAGAAAGTTCTGTTGTTATTTATAGTGTCTTACAAGGCGTACTATTTGTGGAAACTGCTGAGTCACGTCAAATAATTTCTGGAATAATACAGACTGTGCAATAATTCTAGAAAGTCTGGAATTGCAAGACAGATAAACTAAAAGTAATTCTGATCCTCATAACAAATTGAAGTTGGACAAGATGTCTCTTTTCAATCAAGTTCATTTTTGCACGCTGATTTCCCAAGAAAAATCGTTTTGGTGTTCAAGGGTCTTTGTTTTCCTTACTACCAGAAGTCATAGCTGGTTTTTCCTTGCTGTTCCACGGGCAGCTGTGTTGTTGTCATACAGGTAGGTAAAGAGAGCCTACCCTTTATCCACCAATCTTCCAACAATCTAGCGATTACAGCTCCACTAACACCTAACCTGTTGACCAACTATGGATCTCCAGCATGCTGCTCTGGTTGCTTTCCCAGGTAAACATATGAATTTGAACGATAAACAGAAGTCTCACAGACACTGAACAGTTTAATAAATGCCAAAACAAGGCTGTTTTACTGTTTGGAAAGAAGCACCTTTTCTTCCAGAGTCAGAACTCCTGATCAATTGAGATTTCCCTCCTTAAAATAAGATCTTTTGAACTTGGACACCAGGTTATCCACAAGTAACCTGACTTTCTAAAGCTTGTCCCTATTGGCATCATTAGGTCCATACCGGAAATTATCAGCAAAATGCAAAAAAACGTTAAATAGTATGGTAACGGTTTCAGGAAATAACACTGTTGAAAACTGAGCCTTGCAGTAAGGGATTTGTGTTCCGATAGTCTGACAACTCAGCTTTCTGACAATTCCCAATATTAGGCCGAGTGCCAAAAACGTTGTAATCTTACTCCTGGTAGTATCAAACCAGTACTGTGCCTGAGAATGTCTTGTCAGGTTTTGATTGTTCCTTATGTATTGCACGGGATGCAAGTTTGTTTGTGTAACTAACAGATTAAAAAAGTCATCCCTGTGAAATAGCTTAGTTAAGTCACCTGCTTGTAGGTCATTAGGGAGTGCCACCTGAATTCCTGGCATTGAGGTGAACGGTGGAATCTGAGGTTCTCGATCAGCACTCGTCCACTTTGCTTCCAGTAATGCTTCCTCTTCTGCTGGTGGCTGTCTGACATGATTTGCCTGTCCTCTTCCCCCACAACCTCTTCGTCTACCTCCACGGTTACATGGAAGAAATCTTATTTCTCATACATATCAGCAAGTTTGGATGGTTAGAGTCAGCATAAGCATCTAAATCAAAGACACACATCTAAATTTAAAAACTCCATGATCTTAATCAGTTCACCTCTTCCTTGGTTATGGCAACCCTATCTGGTGTTACCCACCTTTCTGGGCTATCGCATGCACTTTAGCATTCCAACAACCTTTCTCCAATCGGCTCTATGTGATGATATATATGCACATATGCGTGGACTACAATGGTGCCTCCTCGAGATTTGGCCTCTGGGCAAAATCCCTGCGTGGGCAACAAAGCAAATTATACATCAATAAAACTCTAACTTAATTTCTCCTCAGCAAGGCAGTTCAGTTCGTGTCTTTGTCTTTGGTTTTTGTGTTGTTTTAACGTCATGTGTATCAGATGGTTCACATGAACAGTGGCCATGTTGATGTAATGGAACAAAACAAATATTTGCATAAAAACAGAGTTCAGTTTCCTGAAGATTTTGTTTGGTGTACCCGGAAAAATGGCCTCCGTTTCTTTGTTTTTGTGCAAGAATATGGCAGCCATGACGTTATGTGAAAATGATCTATAGCAGTACATAATCATTAGATACTGGGATGTAATCAGACTTTCCTTTCAACATGCATTAGATCACAAAGATATTTAGGTGCAAGGGCATATAAAGATTTAAATACAAAGAGGAAACACATCGTAATCTATTCTATATCTAGCTGCAGTAGCAGTTGTAATTATTTTAAGTTTGATTTTTGTAGTTTAAGGCCCCGTCCACATGTATCCGGATTATCTTAAATCCGCAACTATTTTCTCTCCGGATTCAAAAATTTTCACATCCACACGTAATATATACAAATTGAATTTGCCTATCCACACATATCCGGATTCATTCTAGTATTCAGGACTCGTAAGTGACTATTGTCGACAGAGCATACTTCATTAGGCTTGAGAGTTGGCGGCAAATTCACTTGTTTTTAGCGACCATATTAAATATTTATGCAGTAAGGACTGAATCTGAGTTTGAACCATCATTGTATTGGAAAATACGCAGATTCGACCATCCAAACAATTCCAAATTATTTGCGTATTCAAAACTGCCCTCTCTGGAGAGCTTTATAAAAAGTTGCGGATATGTTCTCGAGGTTACGTACCCAAAAAGGGTATGTGTAGTCCGTGTCTCTCTATGGAGTCCTGTAAAAAGAAAATTGTCTATTTATATTAGTAAGGATCGAATACTTACATATACAAATGCATACTTAATTGACTACCCCCCACAGGGGCTTTTCAGGGCCAATGAAACACAATCACGACAGAACAGAACATTCAACAACTACTGTTAAGAATCCCAACTGGCCGGAGACAAACCAGTTGGCTATATACAAGTTCAGCTGAGAAGTTAAACCAGGGACTACCAGGAACAAATTCAACGAGTGGTCAGAACGTGTCTTGAACCTGGGATTTCTGGGTCCAAAGCCAAGCGCCCTAACCACTGGCATAGGCCGCACTATGGGGCCTTGCATTGTGAAGTCGTTGTAACTTTGACAAGTGAACGTTTGGGACTCAGAAAAGGAGGTTGTTACAGTAATCAATACGATTCATAATTACAGCCTGAACCAATGCCTTAGACTTAATCGAAATAAAAAATCTCAAGGTTAGGGGCACTTTAATTTTCTGTAACATTTTATTTTCTACGTTGTACATACAATCTTTTTATCCACTTGTATTCAGTTTCTTCTAATAAGATTAATTTCAACTGGCACTGTCTAAAACAAAACCTACAGACCGTGAATTTGTCTATAGTGTAAGAGAACTCTGAAAATGAAATATCCCTCTACCTGGAACAAATTAGTAAAAAAAAAAGTTTTACCTATGGGGGTGCTTCCCACTGGAACAACCTAAGTAAGACAATCAGAGTGTTATTGGACGTTTTAAAATTCTAGTGAAACACAATATTTAACGAAAAAAGCACGTCATTCATGGAAACCAGCTCTAGATAATAATAGGTATCTGTATGGGTTATTGACCAAGATGGCTGGATATTGGCCTTGTTTTTTTTTTTTTGCGTGTTTTTGGACCGAGGCAAAGTCGAGGTCCATGCAAAAAAAGGACGAGGCCAATTTCCAGCTATCTTGACCGACCAAGCTTGGTCAATAAAGGATTTATTATATGGGATAAAAGCCCAAAAATGATCTTTGATCTTGCAAGACCAAGCAGGAAATATCGAGCGGGCAAGATAGATAGATAGCTTTATTAAATAAACCCATTGCAGCCAAGGGCTGAATTACGGCTATTTACAAGTGAACAAAGATTCTAAAATTATTTAAAATTTAAATCTAGAATTTAAATCTAAAATTTAAATCTAAAAATATATTAAATGGAAGGTTGCACACCGAGAAATAAAAGCTAAGAACAGGAAGAATTTGCCATTAAAAAGCTCCGCTGAAAGCGATTTGTCTTACAAAGAGGGACATTGAAAGTCCTCTTTTTCCTGAGAGTTACTTGGCATTCATTCTTTGGCGGCAGTAATTGATGGAGCCTGTGGTTGGGGTCATGAAGGATCTTATCGAAGAGGCGCGTGGTGAGTTCCTCTCTTTGAGCGCTTAATAGCGGCAGCCCCAGGGCGACGCGCGCTTTGGAATAGCTCAAGGTGGGATAGATGATACGAGAGGCACGTTTTTGAAGCCTTTCCAGTTCATCTGATAGGTATATGGGAAGGCTATTATGAAAGGGTCTCGCAGGCGCATTCGGCGACCGGCCGAATGCATGTGGTGTAGAAACATACAAGTTCGAGCGGGTCGAGGCCCGCTCGTTTTAACTGCCTCAACATCTCCGCATCTGAAGCGCCGCATTCAGTCCGTGGGTGGTAAACATTAGCAACAACAATGCACGACATCCCCCTGGGAAGCCTATAAGGACGCAATTTCACCCATATAACTTCAAACTTTTCATCCGATAGTTCGTCTAATATTTCGCACTTGATGGTCTTGTTAATGCACATACACACCCCGCCGTGCTGGTGCTGCTTTCTATCACGGCGAATGATGTTATAGCCGGGTATTGCAATAACATTATCGTTTATGTGTTCACGCAATCATGTCTCTGTAAAGCAAGCGACATCCACATTTGCATCTTTAATGGCGACTCGAATTTCGTCTATCTTGGGCGCTAAAGACATCACATTGGATAGCTCCATCTTACCCTCTCAGGTAGCCAATCACAGTGCATGGTTTGGTTCATCTTGCCCACTCACAGAGTTAGTCATATAATAATTATTTTTTTTAAATAGAGGCTTTGATTGTATTTTTATTTACATCATCTACTGGTATTGTAACTGTAAATAACTTATGCTGATGTTTTTACCGTGCATAAATAAAAATTACAATTTTGCATTGCCTCACCCTGCTTAGGCTTGCGATCATGTGGTGTTATAAGGATGCTGTATCTTTCCGAACTCAAACCTAAGTAAAAAAATATCCATACAATCCTTGTTGGCACCGCAGGGTATGGACCAGAGTGCCCTGGTAGTCTCCAAGTAAAAAGGAGAAAAATAGACATTTGTAGATGTTGTATGTAGGCCAATCAATCTCGATTTACTCAACTGGGAGTGCAAGGTGGTATCGATATTGCTCACCTGGCGAAAAATGTTCTGAGTAACTGGAGTGACTAAACAAAACTACAAAGGACCAACAAGGTGCTGTTCAGTGCGTACTGCGTAGAGATTGAAGACGAGTAATTTCAACTGACTATTATGGCAATTGTTTTCATTTGAAAATCAAGGAACGTAGTATGTGATAGCAATCATTTTGCCTGGTACAAAACGCGATTTTTCAGACACAAATCAGACTAAATTTTCATTTGCGGCCCGTACGGAATAAATGGGGTTGATGATATTTTATCCCAAATTCCCCTCAAACGTTTTCAAAGTCAGTAATTTGTGTTTCCTGCAGTATCTTTTACGTGGGATATCATAAAACGAGTCGCACGTCAGAAAAGTCTTTTTTATGAATTTTGGGCTTGTCTCAATATTTTTCTTGCCAGTTAAGTTTTACTAAGAAACAACCCAGAAGCCAAGGAAAGGTTACGAATTCTGCTGGGGGGAGAATAAATATCATTGCTTGTTTGCTTTATTTAAAGTGCTATGGATTAAAAATCACTTCCTTTTTTCCTTCAGATTTTGAATGTGTGTTTTCTTAACACACATTTTTATCCAAAAGCCTTTTACTTTGAGTGTAAGTTTTGGATTTCACTGTCCACCATTACTCACTATGATCCTCTCAGTTATGAACGCAACTTTTGCAATTACGTAGAGAAGCCTGAAAAATTCAGGACTTCAACGGGGTTTGAACCCGTGACCTCGCGATACCGTTGCGATGCTCTAACCAACTGAGCTATGAAGGCACTGACGTTGGGAGCTGGTCATTTGTGGATTCTAATGTTCCAGGTTCAAACCCTGTTGAAGTCCTGAATTTTTCAGGCTTCTTTACGCAGTTGCAAAACTTGCGTTCGTAACAGTGAGGATCATAGCTTCACTTGATTTCACATCCGCAGTACATATATAATCCATTTCATATATCATTTCATCATTGATCCATTCCTCACAGGAACATTAAAATCCACAAATGACCAGCTCCCAACGTCAGTGGCTTCATAGCTCAGTTGGTTAGAGTGTCGCAACGGTATTGTGAGGTCACAGGTTCAAACCTTGTTGAAGTCCTGAATTTTTCAGGCTTCTCTAAGCAATTGCAAAAATTGCGTTCATAACTGCGAGGATCATAGCTTCACTTGATTGTTATGCTAAAACTGTATATAATGGGCAAAGTATAATGTGTATACATTTATAAAATAATCAACATAGTACACACACTCTCATTGATCAATAGTTTACATGAGACTATGTAAACACGGCTGTAACATCACATGAAATTTGATTTGTTATGTGTTGTCAAATGTGCGTTTTGATTGGCTGGTAGGAAATATGAGCGTCTATCAAGAAATCTGTTTCAATCAAAAAGCAACAAAAAAAAAAACCCAGTACTTCCTTCATTTGTCGAATCACTTTTGAGAAATATTTTGACAAACATTTTTTGCATAACTTTCTTGAATTCTCCCAACTCCCCCTCAATGTTTAGACGAGGCTGCATAAACACGGAAAAAGTCCTCTATTGCTTAAATACATGTGGGAATACATATACATAATTATACATATAGATATACATACATGTGTACACATACACAACGTATACATATTCATGATTATATCTAGCTCTACTTTATTTAGTAATGTTCACAATAAGCTATCGCTATCAGAGCTAAAACAGTGAGCTGATGATCTACTATTAAGTGACTTCTCTGAATGTGACTCATTATGTACATGTAAAGAAGTTGTAAGGAACCCAAATTGTGGATAAATGTGTTGCAAATGTAAAGGCCTTTTTAAGCTCATAATAAAATTGGTTAATTTTTTTATTTCCTGCATCATCGGAGAAATGGCTTACCATGTATCCTTTGGCTTTTTAAGGACTTGTATTAGGCTCATGACAAGCAAGGTCTGGCACAGTGTCAATAGAGCTGTCATGCGGGTTCCCAAAACCCTTAAACTGCACCTCATTGTCTGAAAGTGACAGACTGGGTGTTCCATCATCACACACAACCATAGCCAGGCTAACTGGATTTGCCAGTAAACTGCTGGGAAGGAGTACAGCTCTTCTAGGATCGCACAGCTTGAAGTCTTTGGGTTCAGTTGTCAGTAAGCCAGCCCAGTCGTACACTGCAGACCCATAACATGGGCGAAGAAACCATCTAGTCTGCAATCCTACTGTTGGATGATGCACTCTAACTGCCACAGCATCATCAGTGACAGAAGGCTCTGGTAGTACCCTTGCCTCCCTTGCTTTCGTCACCTCCTCCTTCTGTATCTCCTTTTTAAACTTATCTTGGAGGGCATCTTCCCTGGTCTGCTTCTTAACTCTATCAATTTTAAGGGACTCTTTAAAGGCCTTGTTTTGATCAGTCGCAATAGCCTTTCTCTCTTCATTTGAACCAATTAGGGAGCTACTTGAATCGCAGTAGCCGTCACCACAGAAAATCACTTCTTTACAAATAAACTCTTCAAGAATCTGCTCCCTCTGCCAGGATCACCACTCATTAACTACGGGTATTAGGTACAATCTGTGCACCCGATAGAATGTGGAAGGGCAGACCCATAAATCTAGCCATTTTCTCAAAAAAACTGTTCCCTGATAGCAGGATGGTGGCAGCTGTTTGTAGGTTATTTACATACATATCATTTACATCATTTGATGATATAGACACTTCCAGTTGACTATCAAAGTAGGACCAATTGTGTGGTGTTTAATTATTGCTTGATTGCCACATCCAGGATGATGGCAATACTTGAACAGCTTCAATAACAAATCAAGTGAGCAAATCACTTTGGTTTCCTTGACCAGTGAGACTTCTTCCTTAATGGTGTCCTGTTCCTCTAGCCTATTATGCTTGGGATATTGTATGGGCACATAGGGCATGGACAATGAAGCTGGCGCTGTTGATGGAGAAACAATAACAGGGGTTTGAGATGAAACAGGATAATCTTGCATTGGCAGTTCAATTATTGGATCAGCCCCAGTTCTTTCAACAGGATTTGAGGATGAAGTTGTTGTAATTCTAAGCTCGCCCTCATCATCTTGGTCACTAATCTCTTTCTCATCTTTTATGTCAGAGCTATATGTCTTTTTGATTTATTTGTCTTGTGGTGTTAATGAAATTAGCAATTCATTGTGTCTCACTACCCTTTGGCCCTTTATTTACAATTACTCAATCTGTATTGACTGCCGATGTCTTT
>NC_090883.1:13411179-13416843 GCF_036669925.1 Montipora capricornis
TTCAGACTAACTTAAATGCTAATAATCATCGACTTAAACGTTAATTTGTTCATAACATAATTCGGAGAAGCGAAAGATGGACAGTCGAAGCATATTATCATTGTATTATTAGAATGCCAACTCACCTCATCTTGGTTATCATCTGTTTGTGTCCTTTTTGTGCTCGGGCCTGTATTTCTCGGTTCTTCCCTCTTGTTCATTATGGCGTCTTCCACAGCAAAAAGGTGTGCATTTACTGGATCTTCTACGGAAGATCTTTCCTCCTGGTTTAGCTGATTCTCGCTATCTGCAAAGAAAACAACCAAATAAGCCCATTGTTACAAAGAAGATGAGAACTCAATTAACCTTTAACACAAGCAAACATCAGAATAAAAAACTCATCATGTGATGCAATCACCATCGCATCCAGGAATTTGCCATTACTTCTAAGTGTTACTTTAGCACCGCTTTCAGGCCCGACGTCGGAAAACACCTCTCCACTTTCTTTTCTCCTAATCTTTTTGGTCTCGACAATACATGTCGTTTTGTCAATACTAAAATAGACCAGGCACAATTTGGGAACTTTTGTGAGATTGCGATAAGCCATGTTGAAACACTTCCGAATAGTTCAGCTGATAGTACACTACAAGATACACAAACAAGTGTGCTTCTCAGTTATTTATACGGGAGTATTAAGCTCGTTATTAAACAATCACAGACCAACGAAAAAGGTAATTGAAATTGTAATTTGTATAGTCATCATTAAATGAAAGTATTCTTTTATACCGCATCTGTTTGGACGCGCGCTTTGGACAACAGGTGAGAAAAAGGAGCGGTAAGTTTGCCGACCATAACAATAGTTCTAATTGAGGGAACGACTCTATTTTAAACAAACCGTTCATGTTTACGACTCGTTTTTTCATTTGCGCTCATTTAGTGGAGCACTTCAATAAGCTTCTCTTTTATATGGCTTTATCATAAACAATATAGAGTTTATTTTTTGTTCGGTTTTAAAAGAAGAGTTTTTCGTGTTTTTCTTCCCCGTTTTGATCTATTGCGGTGTTTTTTATTGTAAAAGTCAATTCTCTATCAGCTTTGAAAAATTTGAGATGTAAAAAGCCATTGCAGTTATAGTTTAGTAAAGTAACATAGTAAACATTTGAATTCATCCTTCAAACAAACACAGTTAGCTGCCCAAAAAAATGGACCTGTTCAAACAGCTTACGTTTTCTGTTCAGAAAAAAAAATATTTCTTTCCCTTGGGCTGGGTTGCCATACGCCCAATTTTGCCGAAAATTGTTTACCCTGGGGATTAAAAGCAGTCAACACGCATTTTTTCTAATGCGACCCCTTATTTGTGCTTTTCAAAAAACTTCAAAATCGGGAAAAAAAACCGTGTGCTCTGGTGGGACCGTAAATCTTATCAATTTTATTTCCAGTCAAGATTGCAATTAGATTTTTGTAGGCGTTTTAAAAACAGTCAAACTGAAAATTAATCTGTAATGCAACCCAATCCATTGGCCCAAAATCGATGAAAAGGTCGCAAAAACAAAACATTTTCCTAATAGTACACAAGAAGATACTCAGACAACTGTGCTTCTCAGTTATTTATACGGAGTATTAAGCTCGCTATTAAACAATCAAAGATCAACGAAAAGGTAATTGAAATTATAATTTGTATAGACATCATTAAATGAAAGTATTCTTTTATACCGCATCTCTTTGGACGCGCGTTTTGGACACAGGTGAGAAAAAGGAGCGGTAAGTTTTGCCGAACCGTAACAATAGTTCTAATTGAGGGAACGACTCTATTTTAAACAAACCGTTCATGTTTACAACTCGTTTTTTCATTTGCGCTCAATTAGCAGAGCCATTTAGTAAGCTTCTCTTTTGTATAGCTTTGTCATAAACAATATAGTTTATTTTTTGTTCGGTTTATATTTAAGTAACGCAATGTAATAAAACATTGAATTCATCCGTTCAAACAAACACAGTTATCTTCTGCCCAAAAAAATGGAGCTGTTCAAACAGCTTACGTTTTCTGTTTGTAAAAAAAATTGTTTCTTTCCCTTGGGCCGTGTTGCATTAATTAAGCCCAATTTTGCCGAAAATTGTTTACTCTAGGGATTAAATGCTGTCAACACCCGTTTTTTCTAATGCGACCCCTCGTTTGTGTTTTTCAAAAACTTAAAAATCAGGGAAAAAAATCGTGTGCTCTGGTGAGATCGTAAATTTTATCAATTTTATTTCCTGTCTTGCAATTTGATTTTTCTAGGCGTTTTAAAGACAGTCAAATTGATAATTGGTCTGTGATGTGGCCTGGCCCATTGGCACAAAATCGTTGAAAAAGTCGCAAAAACAAACATTTTCTAAGTTGTCAATCTGTAACCGAATACATACATTAATTAGCAATCTGGGACCGCAGGACACGCATTTTGACGAAACCAGTGTCAAATTCAGAACCAACACAACCGATGTAAAATTAACCATATAAAATACATAAAATAACATTTCCCTCAGGAACGTTTAATGATGTTACACAAAGCTATAGATACATTTTATAACTTAACTGAAGTCGGGAATTCGTAGTTTACAGTGGGACTGGAGGGGCAACAAAATCCTCTGTTCCATCCCGGCAAAATTCTCGTATTTCTTTGAACAAATATTGAGCCCGTTCCCGGCTAATTCCGCTAGGAGGAATTGTTGGCGGCAGCTCTCCAGTGTCAGGAGCTCTTCCGTTGCGCAGCAGGTTGACTGCCTTCTCTTCAGAGTACCAGTATTCTTTACAAAATACAGTACCTGGGTAATCTTTATGAAAACGGAAGTGGTAGTACGATTTAATTTTGGGCAGTTTTTTAAAGTAATTTCCGAGATAAGTCACCCAGTCATAGGTTGGGACTAAAACTGTCCCGTTGTGAAGTCCAACAAGTTCAGCGACATTAACAGTTGCAGATTCCTCCACTGATCTTGCAATGTCAAATAAGGAGGATATGAAAGTCCGATGTGTCTTTTGTTTAAGGAGACCAAAACACCAGTCAGGTGAAAATTTGGTGTGACCGGGCATTAGAAAGTTATAGGTAATCACCTTGTGCAGGCCATTCATTACACGCCACAAGTACATGTAGTACCATAAAAATGCCGAGTTCTTATTTTGGGCACCACAATTATCGGCATGAAGTTACACTTCTGTCTCGCCAAGCCCATGGGGATTGAAAAGTAATGAACATAAGAAATCGTGCTGTTGGCACCCTTTCCAGTTAACACACTCTCATCGATGAGAAAGTTGACCTGTCTTGGAACAGCTTCACAACAAACTCCAAAGATTGCACATTTCCGGGGAGTTTTAAAATAAATCGGTCCTGGCTGACGCGGATCTGACGGATAATGCAGCTGCTGTGCATAGTCGTAGGAGTAATGTACAACGCCATCGTAAGAACATGGCTCGCGTCTTATGGTGAAATCAACACTTTCCTTTGTCTCCCGACAACAGCTTTTATAAAAGTCCCTTTCGCCAGCGGCAAGTCGAAGATGTTGCTCCTCATTCCTAATGGCCTCGACTTTTTCAGCTTCTGGTAGATTAGCAGTCTTCTGAATGAGATTGTTGTTTTTCTGACACATCCAACACAGATCAGTCGCAGGCCGCATAATTAGTACAAACGGGCAAAGTTGATTCCAGAGGTCGCAAAACTTAGAGTAACCAACGTGGTTTTTGCCTTGACCAGTACTTATCTCGCAATAAGTTTTCAAAGACCATGCTTTGTGAGGACAGACGGCAGGAGACGCACATCAATTCTCTTGAATCGGGGAACACGTCCTGGGAGTAGAAGTGCTTGCTCTTCAGCATTGTTCAGGATAAATTTGACTACCTGTTCGATTGTCACTGAAGAAAATGCACTACTTGGAAGTCGTTTCTTGTTTCCATTCACCCGGACAGATAATCCGTTCTTCCTATAGTGTCTAACAAGGCTACAGAATCGGTTTTGTTTCGGCAGTGCAAAAATAATAATGTCTTCTTGCAAATTCGTTTGCCGTGATAATAAAAAGCCATACGTGTTTGCTGGCGATGCTTGTGTAACCAACCGGAAACGCTAACTTCGTTGCAGTTCAGGGAACTTTGGATAGCACCCAGGATGACAAAGTCAAGTTCCGTGGAAGTCAGTTCATGGCAGTTGTTTCTGCTCTCAACAAATGTGACCCTCCACGGGAAAACAGTGAATAAGGTGAACGCACGCGCACGGCACGTTAGCACGTTGAAACAAAAGGAGCGTGACTCAACACGTTAGCTGCGTGTTAGTAGCCTACCTCATTAAACTTGAAGCCTTTGTTTTTCACACACGCTCAAAATAAAAGAGCGTGCGATGAGCTTTGCGTCCGCTTACACGCTTAACGTGTCAATGTGTAACACGATGAATTAATAATTCTATCGAGCCCACGTCCACATGAACTATAAACTTTTTGTGTGCCTTTGCGTTAATAATTCTATTGAACCAACGTCGAGAAATCTTTGCAGGGAATCTTTTTTAAAAATCACAATGGCATGTTTCAAAAACAGAAAGAAAAACCATTGAAATGAAGGAACTACCGACACTAAAAGAATGACTTTGTCAACACAACTATGTTTGTTTAATTGAAGTCATGCAAGCAGAGACGATCGAGTTCTTTTACGTGAACACCGGCCCAAGGAATATTGAAGAAAAGTTTCATTCAGCACAAGTCGAAAGTTATCCAACTTCGCTCACAGAAACGCCTAAGTAATTTTTTTTCCCGAGGTCTTTTGGCCCTGAGAAGGGCAGCGAGATCTGCGACAACGTCACGCAAAACTTTAAGAATGCACCAGCCGCGTGAGACGTTGACAAAATTAATGCAAATTTAGCAGCTATTCCACCTTACTGACCCAAATAAAATTCGCAACCACGAAAATCGGAATATCACATTCTACTGTTAGTCTATCTAAACTATTTCGCCGTTACTGAAGGCGAAATCGTCCCTCTGTTTTTCTGGCTATCACAGCTTGCAGACTGTCTCACTTGAACAAAGTGACAACGGCTGGTTTGTTTCCGTAAGAGAGTTCAGTTCAAAAATGCCAGCTTTTCAAGCCTAATTTGTTCATCATCCACACGGTCTGTCATAGCGGAAACTAGTGCAAGAGGCCAGTGTATCGGTTTGAACGTCGGGATGCTTTGTGACACGTTGTGGCTGTGGAACTCGCCTTACCCCAAATAATTTAGCGTGAGAGAGAGCATTGCCCGCAAAATTCGACAGAAGGCCGACTAATCCGAGACTTAATTGTATCAATCTTCTTTCGAGATTCTACCTTGCTGAAAATAATTAACGTTTGAACTAACTGCCACTTGCAACAAAAAATGGACTTCGATAATTATTTTTCTCGAGGTCGTAGCACTTTATTGAGGTTACCTGACGTGGCCGTTTTAAATAGGGCCAAGCATCGCCTAAACCAAAATTTCACACATAGTCTTCACAAATTCTTCCACATTCGATCTCTCCGTTTTATCGGAGGCCGAGTAGTCAAACTCACAGTCGCTGTAGCCGTCAGTACAATCGTCCGCACTGTCATCGCTATAATCAGAATAGTTCTCATCAATGTCTTCGTCTTCATCAACCGCCCTGCATCAAAATACACAGTTGCTACGGATCTGTTGTTCGTTTTTTTTCCTTCAACGCTTT
>NC_090883.1:13416943-13431943 GCF_036669925.1 Montipora capricornis
CTGCTATTTTGCAGTGTTTGCAGCAGTTTTCCAGTAAAAACAGCAAAAACGTTTATCATGACCAATTTTTTAAAAAGTTAAAATTACAGTGCCAGTGCAAAATTGTGCAAAACGTTCGTTTTAGCCTCTAAATAACACGTTTTATGAAAACTGCTATTTTGCAGTGTTTGCAGCAGTTTTCCAGTAAAAACAGCAAAAACGTTTATCATGACCAATTTAAAAAAAGTAAAATTACAGTGCCAGTGCAAAATTGTGCAAAACGTTCGTTTTAGCCTCTAAATAACACGTTTTATGAAAACTGCTATTTTGCAGTGTTTGCAGCAGTTTTCCAGTAAAAACAGCAAAAACGTTTATCATGACCAATTTTTAAAAAAGTTAAAATTACAGTGCCAGTGCAAAATTGTGCAAAACGTTCGTTTTAGCCTCTAAATAACACCCTTTTATGAAAACTGCTATTTTGCAGTGTTTGCAGCAGTTTTCCAGTAAAAACAGCAAAAACGTTTATCATGACCAATTTTTAAAAAGTTAAAATTACAGTGCCAGTGCAAAATTGTGCAAAACGTTCGTTTTAGCCTCTAAATAACACGTTTTATGAAAACTGCTATTTTGCAGTGTTTGCAGCAGTTTTCCAGTAAAAACAGCAAAAACGTTTATCATGACCAATTTTTAAAAAAGTTAAAATTACAGTGCCAGTGCAAAATTGTGCAAAACGTTCGTTTTAGCCTCTAAATAACACGTTTTATGAAAACTGCTATTTTGCAGTGTTTGCAGCAGTTTTCCAGTAAAAACAGCAAAAACGTTTATCATGACCAATTTTTTAAAAAGTTAAAATTACAGTGCCAGTGCAAAATTGTGCAAAACGTTCGTTTTAGCCTCTAAATAACACGTTTTATGAAAACTGCTATTTTGCAGTGTTTGCAGCAGTTTTCCAGTAAAAACAGCAAAAACGTTTATCATGACCAATTTTTTAAAAAGTTAAAATTACAGTGCCAGTGCAAAATTGTGCAAAACGTTCGTTTTAGCCTCTAAATAACACGTTTATGAAAACTGCTATTTTGCAGTGTTTGCAGCAGTTTTCCAGTAAAAACAGCAAAAACGTTTATCATGACCAATTTAAAAAAAGTAAAATTACAGTGCCAGTGCAAAATTGTGCAAAACGTTCGTTTTAGCCTCTAAATAACACGTTTTATGAAAACTGCTATTTTGCAGTGTTTGCAGCAGTTTTCCAGTAAAAACAGCAAAAACGTTTATCATGACCAATTTTTAAAAAAGTTAAAATTACAGTGCCAGTGCAAAATTGTGCAAAACGTTCGTTTTAGCCTCTAAATAACACGTTTTATGAAAACTGCTATTTTGCAGTGTTTGCAGCAGTTTTCCAGTAAAAACAGCAAAAACGTTTATCATGACCAATTTTTAAAAAGTTAAAATTACAGTGCCAGTGCAAAATTGTGCAAAACGTTCGTTTTAGCCTCTAAATAACACGTTTTATGAAAACTGCTATTTTGCAGTGTTTGCAGCAGTTTTCCAGTAAAAACAGCAAAAACGTTTATCATGACCAATTTTTTAAAAAGTTAAAATTACAGTGCCAGTGCAAAATTGTGCAAAACGTTCGTTTTAGCCTCTAAATAACACGTTTTATGAAAACTGCTATTTTGCAGTGTTTGCAGCAGTTTTCCAGTAAAAACAGCAAAAACGTTTATCATGACCAATTTTTAAAAAAGTTAAAATTACAGTGCCAGTGCAAAATTGTGCAAAACGTTCGTTTTAGCCTCTAAATAACACGTTTTATGAAAACTGCTATTTTGCAGTGTTTGCAGCAGTTTTCCAGTAAAAACAGCAAAAACGTTTATCATGACCAATTTTTTAAAAAGTTAAAATTACAGTGCCAGTGCAAAATTGTGCAAAACGTTCGTTTTAGCCTCTAAATAACACGTTTTATGAAAACTGCTATTTTGCAGTGTTTGCAGCAGTTTTCCAGTAAAAACAGCAAAAACGTTTATCATGACCAATTTTTAAAAAAGTTAAAATTACAGTGCCAGTGCAAAATTGTGCAAAACGTTCGTTTTAGCCTCTAAATAACACGTTTTATGAAAACTGCTATTTTGCAGTGTTTGCAGCAGTTTTCCAGTAAAAACAGCAAAAACGTTTATCATGACCAATTTTTAAAAAAGTTAAAATTACAGTGCCAGTGCAAAATTGTGCAAAACGTTCGTTTTAGCCTCTAAATAACACGTTTTATGAAAACTGCTATTTTGCAGTGTTTGCAGCAGTTTTCCAGTAAAAACAGCAAAAACGTTTATCATGACCAATTTTAAAAAAGTTAAAATTACAGTGCCAGTGCAAAATTGTGCAAAACGTTCGTTTTAGCCTCTAAATAACACGTTTTATGAAAACTGCTATTTTGCAGTGTTTGCAGCAGTTTTCCAGTAAAAACAGCAAAAACGTTTATCATGACCAATTTTTAAAAAGTTAAAATTACAGTGCCAGTGCAAAATTGTGCAAAACGTTCGTTTTAGCCTCTAAATAACACGTTTTATGAAAACTGCTATTTTGCAGTGTTTGCAGCAGTTTTCCAGTAAAAACAGCAAAAACGTTTATCATGACCAATTTTTAAAAAAGTTAAAATTACAGTGCCAGTGCAAAATTGTGCAAAACGTTCGTTTTAGCCTCTAAATAACACGTTTTATGAAAACTGCTATTTTGCAGTGTTTGCAGCAGTTTTCCAGTAAAAACAGCAAAAACGTTTATCATGACCAATTTTTAAAAAAGTTAAAATTACAGTGCCAGTGCAAAATTGTGCAAAACGTTCGTTTTAGCCTCTAAATAACACGTTTTATGAAAACTGCTATTTTGCAGTGTTTGCAGCAGTTTTCCAGTAAAAACAGCAAAAACGTTTATCATGACCAATTTTTAAAAAAGTTAAAATTACAGTGCCAGTGCAAAATTGTGCAAAACGTTCGTTTTAGCCTCTAAATAACACGTTTTATGAAAACTGCTATTTTGCAGTGTTTGCAGCAGTTTTCCAGTAAAAACAGCAAAAACGTTTATCATGACCAATTTTTTAAAAAAATAAAATTACAGTGCCAGTGCAAAATTGTGCAAAACGTTCGTTTTAGCCTCTAAATAACACGTTTTATGAAAACTGCTATTTTGCAGTGTTTGCAGCAGTTTTCCAGTAAAAACAGCAAAAACGTTTATCATGACCAATTTTTAAAAAAGTTAAAATTACAGTGCCAGTGCAAAATTGTGCAAAACGTTCGTTTTAGCCTCTAAATAACACGTTTTATGAAAACTGCTATTTTGCAGTGTTTGCAGCAGTTTTCCAGTAAAAACAGCAAAAACGTTTATCATGACCAATTTTTAAAAAAGTTAAAATTACAGTGCCAGTGCAAAATTGTGCAAAACGTTCGTTTTAGCCTCTAAATAACACGTTTTATGAAAACTGCTATTTTGCAGTGTTTGCAGCAGTTTTCCAGTAAAAACAGCAAAAACGTTTATCATGACCAATTTTTAAAAAAGTTAAAATTACAGTGCCAGTGCAAAATTGTGCAAAACGTTCGTTTTAGCCTCTAAATAACACGTTTTATGAAAACTGCTATTTTGCAGTGTTTGCAGCAGTTTTCCAGTAAAAACAGCAAAAACGTTTATCATGACCAATTTTTAAAAAAGTTAAAATTACAGTGCCAGTGCAAAATTGTGCAAAACGTTCGTTTTAGCCTCTAAATAACACGTTTTATGAAAACTGCTATTTTGCAGTGTTTGCAGCAGTTTTCCAGTAAAAACAGCAAAAACGTTTATCATGACCAATTTTTAAAAAAGTTAAAATTACAGTGCCAGTGCAAAATTGTGCAAAACGTTCGTTTTAGCCTCTAAATAACACGTTTTATGAAAACTGCTATTTTGCAGTGTTTGCAGCAGTTTTCCAGTAAAAACAGCAAAAACGTTTATCATGACCAATTTTTTAAAAAGTTAAAATTACAGTGCCAGTGCAAAATTGTGCAAAACGTTCGTTTTAGCCTCTAAATAACACGTTTTATGAAAACTGCTATTTTGCAGTGTTTGCAGCAGTTTTCCAGTAAAAACAGCAAAAACGTTTATCATGACCAATTTTTAAAAAAGTTAAAATTACAGTGCCAGTGCAAAATTGTGCAAAACGTTCGTTTTAGCCTCTAAATAACACGTTTTATGAAAACTGCTATTTTGCAGTGTTTGCAGCAGTTTTCCAGTAAAAACAGCAAAAACGTTTATCATGACCAATTTTTTAAAAAGTTAAAATTACAGTGCCAGTGCAAAATTGTGCAAAACGTTCGTTTTAGCCTCTAAATAACACGTTTTATGAAAACTGCTATTTTGCAGTGTTTGCAGCAGTTTTCCAGTAAAAACAGCAAAAACGTTTATCATGACCAATTTTTAAAAAAGTTAAAATTACAGTGCCAGTGCAAAATTGTGCAAAACGTTCGTTTTAGCCTCTAAATAACACGTTTTATGAAAACTGCTATTTTGCAGTGTTTGCAGCAGTTTTCCAGTAAAAACAGCAAAAACGTTTATCATGACCAATTTTAAAAAAGTTAAAATTACAGTGCCAGTGCAAAATTGTGCAAAACGTTCGTTTTAGCCTCTAAATAACACGTTTTATGAAAACTGCTATTTTGCAGTGTTTGCAGCAGTTTTCCAGTAAAAACAGCAAAAACGTTTATCATGACCAATTTTTAAAAAAGTTAAAATTACAGTGCCAGTGCAAAATTGTGCAAAACGTTCGTTTTAGCCTCTAAATAACACGTTTTATGAAAACTGCTATTTTGCAGTGTTTGCAGCAGTTTTCCAGTAAAAACAGCAAAAACGTTTATCATGACCAATTTTTAAAAAAGTTAAAATTACAGTGCCAGTGCAAAATTGTGCAAAACGTTCGTTTTAGCCTCTAAATAACACGTTTTATGAAAACTGCTATTTTGCAGTGTTTGCAGCAGTTTTCCAGTAAAAACAGCAAAAACGTTTATCATGACCAATTTTAAAAAAGTTAAAATTACAGTGCCAGTGCAAAATTGTGCAAAACGTTCGTTTTAGCCTCTAAATAACACGTTTTATGAAAACTGCTATTTTGCAGTGTTTGCAGCAGTTTTCCAGTAAAAACAGCAAAAACGTTTATCATGACCAATTTTTTAAAAAAGTTAAAATTACAGTGCCATTCCAAAATTGTGCAAAACGTTCGTTTTAGCCTCTAAATAACACGTTTTATGAAAACTGCTATTTTGCAGTGTTTGCAGCAGTTTTCCAGTAAAAACAGCAAAAACGTTTATCATGACCAATTTTTAAAAAAGTTAAAATTACAGTGCCAGTGCAAAATTGTGCAAAACGTTCGTTTTAGCCTCTAAATAACACGTTTTATGAAAACTGCTATTTTGCAGTGTTTGCAGCAGTTTTCCAGTAAAAACAGCAAAAACGTTTATCATGACCAATTTTTAAAAAAGTTAAAATTACAGTGCCAGTGCAAAATTGTGCAAAACGTTCGTTTTAGCCTCTAAATAACACGTTTTATGAAAACTGCTATTTTGCAGTGTTTGCAGCAGTTTTCCAGTAAAAACAGCAAAAACGTTTATCATGACCAATTTTTAAAAAAGTTAAAATTACAGTGCCAGTGCAAAATTGTGCAAAACGTTCGTTTTAGCCTCTAAATAACACGTTTTATGAAAACTGCTATTTTGCAGTGTTTGCAGCAGTTTTCCAGTAAAAACAGCAAAAACGTTTATCATGACCAATTTTTAAAAAAGTTAAAATTACAGTGCCAGTGCAAAATTGTGCAAAACGTTCGTTTTAGCCTCTAAATAACACGTTTTATGAAAACTGCTATTTTGCAGTGTTTGCAGCAGTTTTCCAGTAAAAACAGCAAAAACGTTTATCATGACCAATTTTTAAAAAAGTTAAAATTACAGTGCCAGTGCAAAATTGTGCAAAACGTTCGTTTTAGCCTCTAAATAACACGTTTTATGAAAACTGCTATTTTGCAGTGTTTGCAGCAGTTTTCCAGTAAAAACAGCAAAAACGTTTATCATGACCAATTTTTAAAAAAGTTAAAATTACAGTGCCAGTGCAAAATTGTGCAAAACGTTCGTTTTAGCCTCTAAATAACACGTTTTATGAAAACTGCTATTTTGCAGTGTTTGCAGCAGTTTTCCAGTAAAAACAGCAAAAACGTTTATCATGACCAATTTTTAAAAAAGTTAAAATTACAGTGCCAGTGCAAAATTGTGCAAAACGTTCGTTTTAGCCTCTAAATAACACGTTTTATGAAAACTGCTATTTTGCAGTGTTTGCAGCAGTTTTCCAGTAAAAACAGCAAAAACGTTTATCATGACCAATTTTTTAAAAAGTTAAAATTACAGTGCCAGTGCAAAATTGTGCAAAACGTTCGTTTTAGCCTCTAAATAACACGTTTTATGAAAACTGCTATTTTGCAGTGTTTGCAGCAGTTTTCCAGTAAAAACAGCAAAAACGTTTATCATGACCAATTTTTAAAAAAGTTAAAATTACAGTGCCAGTGCAAAATTGTGCAAAACGTTCGTTTTAGCCTCTAAATAACACGTTTTATGAAAACTGCTATTTTGCAGTGTTTGCAGCAGTTTTCCAGTAAAAACAGCAAAAACGTTTATCATGACAAATTTTTAAAAAAGTTAAAATTACAGTGCCAGTGCAAAATTGTGCAAAACGTTCGTTTTAGCCTCTAAATAACACGTTTTATGAAAACTGCTAATTTGCAGTTTATTTTCACGACCACCCTTACTGTTTCACTTGATAATCATGTCAGTCCGTCTGGGAATAGAGCCTATTAAAACGTTCAGAGGACAAAATATACTTATCACACGAGTTTAAAACTGTTGGATTATTGCACGGCGTATATTGCATCGCACGGCTTCATACCAACGCACACCAATACTTAGACAATATTGTATTTGCTTCAAGGAAATTGGTAAATCTGTAGAGGCGTAGATCAGAAGTCAAGTCTCTTTAGAAACGAAGTCAACTTGTTACTAAGATAAACGGAATGTCTCTTCCCATGCTTTGTATTTAAAAAGGTGGGCAGCTGGTCTGAACATGATGATAATCAAGGAATGTGTGTTGGAGAGTTTTTGAAGGTCAAATAATCATAAATACTATGTGGTGTGTAAAGGAACATCTTCAATATGCTGTGTACCGCATTTCCATGTAAAGTAGTTGACACTGTGTACTTTGATTAACGTAGCGTACACATGACATCGGGGGCTTTAATTATCATCGAGACGAGAATTGAGCAAAATAAGGGCGATCTTCCTTGCACGGGTACTGATGTTGGCATTTGAAGGCGTGACAACAGTTAGCGAAGGGAATAAAGCTAGAGAGGTGGGGTCGCTGACGTCTTGTGAGGTTCGGTTAATAATATATCGATTGGTGCCGATGTGGAGCTGGTACCATCTCAAGAAGAATTTACAGGAAGATTAAATTAAAATGGTCTTAATGTATGCAAATTGCAATTGAGAAGTGATTGTCAACGATTCACCGTGCGTTTCACCAGATACTTTAGCTCGATATGTAAGGGGAAAGAGTTTCCGGGCATAAGAACCTTCCTATCCCCAGGTTGTAATCTAAACTAGTTTGTAAATGTGAAATTAAAAAGATCCCGTAACATTTCCTGCTATTGCGGCACGGTTCACCATGGTGAATCGTTTGTTTAAAGAAATGAACTGTTTATCTTTCAGCTCACCGACGGTTCACCATGGTGAACCGTTGAGATTCACGATTCGAAACCATGTCATCACAGACCAGTGATTGCAAATGTCTTATCACGTTGTCATATGTTCAAGCCTGTACATTTCTTCCTTATAACTAGCATTAGAGGGGCAGAATTTGGAAAGCATTCATTGATTTATTTCACTATTGTGCATACATAAATTAACCTAATTAATGAGGGTAAACAGTGGTATGGTCAAAAGTCGGGTATGACAAACAATGGACTCGTTTTGCACTTTAACAGGAAAATTACAGACTTGTCGTTTTTCATTAATTAATAACAAGTGTCGTTTTCATTAGCTTTATATTTTCAGGGTTTCAGCCTGAGTTTTTCAAAAACAGAGCACCAACCATTGCCGATGAACTGTTCTTTTGCTACAACTGATCTAGTCAGTCTATCGCAGAAAGAAACGTCTTCAGGGGCCGTAATATATTTGCATAGCTATTCTGACTCCTTGGTGTATAAAATATGTCAATCAACGCCGACCGTTGCACTTGATAATCATGTCAGTCCGTCAGGGAATAGAGCCTATTAAAGTGTTCAGAGGACAAAATGTACTTATCACACGAGTTTAAAACTGTTGGAATATTGAACGGCGTATATTGCATCGCACGGCTTCATACCAACGCACACCAATACTCAGACAATATTGTAGCCTACCAAAAATATTAAGATGCTGGTTAACGTTTGACAAGGAGTTGGGATTTCGGTTGATTCTACAGGGGCAAAAACGTAACGTAAGAACCGTGCGGGCCTGGTCTTCTCGAGACAGAGGTGAGGGATGATTTCATGCAGACTGGAACGCCTAAATTGCTCTGTTGTAAACATGGCGGTTTACAGCACCAGTGAAGTCGTCTCTCTGGCCTTTCTGTGGACTAATTCCAGGACCTACCGATACAACTTGAGCAAGCTTTGATAGCAAAAAATTTCAATCGATGCTGTATTTTGCCGGTAGGACTGGGTGGCACCACACTCATAAGAAAATCTATGAATTGAGAATCGGGGGTTTTCCCTTGTCATGGAACGGTTGAATTACCCAGAACTCCCTTTGGGCATGAAGGAGGCAAGCGGAGACTGGTGCTCGTCAAATGAGGAAAAAGTAGCGAGAAGAAGATTTCTAGGCAGATACTAAGGCGTAACCAAGGTGCGTGCTGTTAACGTAGACTTTTTATCATAGGAAATTCGGCCTGGCCTTTAGTAATTTCTTGTCCAAGAAACGGTATAATGTAAATAAGAGAGTAATGAGATTTATATTTGCCATTACCTGTCCTCTTATGTACCACTTAAGTCAAACTCTACATCTCTATGCAATAAGCGCATTCAAAATTTCCTCATATTATTGTATAAAAGTAGTTAAAGAAAGAAAAGGCTTGTCCTGCATATATGAAAAATACGTTTTCTCTCCCGTTCTCTTGTTACGCATGATGTTCGTGGAAATTACATTCTGTCCCTCAATAAACCTAGAACAACCAGTTACGGTCTTTTTCTTACGTTTTTACTAAGTACGTTGCGAAATACGCTACCAGATTTTTCCCGTACCACTGAGTTTACTGGTTTTAAACTAATCCAGGGCCGGATTTTGTACAGCGGCCTTTCGTTTTGATTAATATATCTTTAAATGTTATTTAATATTTACTTATGTATCTGTATATATCATGTATGTCAGCTGTAATGTCTCGAAGATATTATTCTGAAATTCGAGATGAAATAAAGTTTTATGCATACATGTATGTTACTTTCGGCAGGGCGCATGCGTGCACTTTGTAATCTGCGACTCCAGTGCTTACCATATGACAGATAAAATGAGTATTCTATTGAATATATAAGCCATCGAAATCTTACGTTAAATTGTAATGACAAGGGCGGTTTGGAGCTGTGAGTAGGCGTGGGATTTGTCTCATATGGTTTAGGGGCCGACATATCCCTCCCTCAATGCCGTACCGGGAGGCGACGTCGGTAGCAGAAAGCAGCGAAGGGCCAACTGCGTCCAAAAGCGATCGCACGGGCCGAAATCCCGGGATGACTCGTTTGGTACGACGCTCCAGCGCCACGTCTGGAGGTACTGCATATTTTTCTCGTCTCGTCTTCAAACATTCCGTCAGCGCATGCGTGCGTAAATGTTCAACCTCTCCGATACCTACAATACTAGACATATTTAGTTGGAACACTTAGGCAATGGTCAGAATCATCGTGTTACAAGATCGTATTTTATACCACATCCCCCTTCCCCCAATTCAATGTTGTGTGAGAATTTTTCGGGCGACTACTAGTAGTTGTGGAAATCAACATTGGAGGAAGGGGGAAACGGGGATGGGTGTTCCAACAAATGTTACGAGTATTGTATTTGCTTCAAGGAAATTGGCAAATCTGTAGAGGCGTAGATCAGAAGTCAAGTCTCTTTAGAAACAAAATCAACTTGCTACTAAGATAAACGGAATGTCTCTTCGCGTGCTTTGTATTAAAAAAGGTGGGCAGCTGGTCTGAACATGATGATAATCAAGGAATATGTGTTGGAGAGTTTTTAGAAGGCCAAATAATTATAAATACTATGTGGTGTGTAAAGGAACATCTTCAATATGCTGTGTACCGCATTTCCATGTAAAGTAGTTGACACTGTGTACTTTGATTAACGTAGCGTACACATGACATCGGGGGCTTTAATTATCATCCAGACGAGAATCGAGCAAAATAAGGGCGATCTTCCTTGCACGAGTACTGATGTTGGCATTTGAAGGCGTGACAACAGTTAGCGAAGGGAATAAAGCTAGAGAGGTGGGGTCGCTGACGTCTTGTGAGGTTCGGTTAATAATATATCGATTGGTGCCGATGTGGAGCTGGTACCATCTCAAGAAGAATTTACAAGATGATTAAATTAAAATGGACTTAATGTATGCAAGTTGCAATTGAGAAGTGATTGTCAACGATTCACCGTGCGATTCACCAGATACTTTAGCTCGATATGTAAGGGGAAAGAGTTTCCGGGCATAAGAACCATCCTATCCCCAGGTTGTAATCTAAACTAGTTTGTAAATGTGAAATCAAAAAAATCCCGTAACATTTCCTGCTATTGCGGCACGGTTCACCATGGTGAATCGTTTGTTTAAAGAAATGAACTGTTTATCTTTCAGCTCACCGACGGTTCACCATGGTGAACCGTTGAGATTCACGATTCGAAACCATGTCATCACAGACCAGTGATTGCAAATGTCTTATCACGTTGTCATATGTTCAAGCCTATACATTTCTGCCTTATAACTAGCATTAGAGGGGCAGAATTTGGAAAGCATTCATTGATTTATTTCACCATTCTGAATACATAAATTAACCTAATTAATGAGGGTAAACAGTGGTATGGTCAAAAGTCGGGTATGACAAACAATGGACTCGTTTTGCACTTTAACAGGAAAATTACAGACTTGTCGTTTTTCATTAATTAAAAACAGGTGTCGTTTTCATTAGCTTTATATTTTCAGGGTTTTAGCCTGAGTTTTTCAAAAACAGAGCACCAACCATTGCCGATGAACTGTTTTTTTTTTGCTACAACTGATTTAGTCAGTCTATCGCAGAAAGAAACGTCTTCAGGGGCCGTAATATATTTGCATAGCTATTCTGACTCCTTGGTGTATAAAATATGTCAATCAACGCTGACCGTTGCACTTGATAATCATGTCAGTCCGTCTGGGAATAGAGCCTATTAAAGTGTTCAGAGGACAAAATGTACTTATCACACGAGTTTAAAACTGTTGAAATATTACACGGCGTATATCGCATCGCACGGCTTCATACCAATGCACACCAATACTCAGACAATATTGTAGCCTACCAAAAATATTAAGATGCTGGTTAACGTTTGACAAGGAGTTAAGATTTCGGTTGATTCTACAGGGGCATAAACGTAACGTAAAAACCGTGCGTGTCTGGTCTTCTCGAGACAGAGGTGAGGGATGATTTCATGCAGCACTGGTCCTCATCAAATGAGGAAAAAGTAGCGAGAAGAAGATTTCTAGGCGGATACTAAGGAGTAACCAAGGTGCGTGCCGTGCTGTTAACGTAGACTTTTTATCATAGGAAATTCGGCCTGGCCTTTAGTAATTTCTTGTCCAAAAAATGGTATAATGTAAATAAGAGAGTAATGAGATTTATATTTGCCATTACCTGTCCTCTTATGTACCACTTAAGTCAAACTCTACATCTCTATGCAATAAGCGCATTCAAAATTTCCTCATATTATTGTATAAAAGTAGTTAAAGAAAGAAAAGGCTTGTCCTGCATATATGAAAAATACGTTTTCTCTCCCGTTCTCTTGTTACGCATGATGTTCGTGGAAATTACATTCTGTCCCTCAATAAACCTAGAACAACCAGTTACGGTCTTTTTCTTACGTTTTTACTAAGTACGTTGCGAAATACGCTACCAGATTTTTCCCGTACCACTGAGTTTACTGGTTTTAAACTAATCCAGGGCCGGATTTTGTACAGCGGCCTTTCGGTTTGATTAATATATCTTTAAATATTATTTAAAATTTAGTTATGTATCCGTATATATCATTCTGAAATTCGAGATGAAATAAAAAAGTTTTATGCATGCATGTATGTTATCTTCGGCAAGGTGCACTTTGTAATCTGCGACTCCAGTGCTTATCATATGACAGATAAAATGACTATTCTCTTGAATATTTATGCCATCGCAATCTTACGTTAAATTGTAATGACAAGGGCGGTTTGGAGTTGTGAATAGGCGTGGGATTTGTCTGGAGGTCGGTAGCAAAAAGCAGCGAAGGGCGAACTGCGTCCAAAAGCGATCGCACGGGCCGAAATCTCGGGATGACTCGTTTGGTACGACACTCCAGCGCCACGTCTGGAGGTACTGCTCTTTTCTCTCTTGTTCAAACATTCCGTCAGCGCATGCATGCGCAATTGTTCTGGCTCTCCCATACCTAGCCTACCCAAAAAAATGAAGGTGCTCTTTTTCACAAAGGAATTGACTTTTCAGTATAATCTACAGGCTTAAAGGTAACGTAAGAACCGTGCGTGTCTGGTCTTCTCCAAACAGAGGTGAGAGATGGTTTCATGCAGACTGGGAAGCCTAAAATGCTCTGTTGTAAACATGGTGGTTCACGAGTGAAGTTGTCTCTCTGGCCTTTCTGTGGACGAATTTCAGCACCTACTGATACAATTTGGGCAAGTTTTGGAAGCTAAAAACTTCAATCGATGCGGTATTTTGCCGGTAGGACTGGATGACCCGTCACTTATAAAATGAAATGAGAATCGGGGATCTTCCCTTGTCATGGAATGGCAGAATTACCCAGAATTCTTTTTGGGCATGAACCAGGCAACTTGAGAAGCACGAGACTGGCCCTCATCAAATTCATGCAGCCGGATACTAAGGATTAGCCCTGGTGTGCGCTGTTAACGTAGATTTTTGATATCTGAACAAGTTTTTATCATTGCAAAAGTCGCGACAAAGTTGTGCTTTTTTCGTTGTTATTCTTGTAGCAAAAACTGGCCTTTCGTCAGTTGTTCTTTTCATATGAAAAACAACCGAGTTTTTTCTCCGGTCTTCTTCTCATGATCGATGTTTGCGAAAATTACATTCTGTCCCTCAATAAATCTAGAACTACCAGTTATGGTCTTAATTCTCCCTTCCCTCTTCTTCCTTTCACCCTTCCTTCATAGCATAGTGACACTTGTCATACTATGTAATTTCTGTCAACAGCAGAAATGAACTCGCATCGGGTTGTAGACGAGCCAGCAAATTTCTACCGAAAAATGTTCTTTTTAAGGGCCTGTTTATATGGTCTCGGGTACCCGAGACAACCCTCTCCCCGAGTTACCCTTTTCCACTCATTTGTTTAAAGAATTCTATCAACCGTTTACATGAGGTGGTCGAGACAACTCGGGAGGGCGAGACAACTCGGGGAGGCAGGTAGGGTAACCCTGGCAGGTGAGACAACTTTTTCGCATGTAAACAGTTTGCCTCGACCACCCGAGACGAGACGGCAAAATCTTGAATGCGCAGGCATAGAATAAAAATCAAAGAAGCAACAATTTGGTAGCTTATACATGTTTTTAGCGTTTACTTTCGAATTAAAAGTTTTTTCCCGCCAAAATTCTCACCGCTGTCAACGGAAACTCTCGTTTCATGTATTATTGCTGCGTTAAGATTGTCAGTCCATTTGCTGAATGTGAAAACGCAACTATACGTAATAAAAACGAACTAGAAAGAAGCAAAGGCAAATGATGATACGCATTTTTTGAAGATGCGTCTTAAAATATATGCATAATTAAGTAGGGTCAACTTTGTCTCGGTCACGCAATTCTAATATAGACGCTCGGTAAAGTTGTCTCAGGAGGAGGGCTGTCTCGGGTAACCGAGACCATATAAACAGGCCTTTAGTTAGTGATAACGATCCCGCGAGACACGTTGGGTTCAACGAACTTAGCAACTACTATGTAATGTTCTGTATTTTCAAATATTTCTGATTGTAACCGTTGTTTCTGGCATTTGCTTGATGATTGCTTCGCATGGAGCATGAAACTCAGAGTAGCGAATCGATGACCGAATAATTAACCTAACTCCTGCATAATTAATTAATTATTGCTACAGTTCAACTATTTAGCACTTTTAAGTTGATGAGGAGGATTTTAAAGTTTTGGATTATATATATATTCACCCTGAGGAAGGCCGGTGTATCCGGCCAAAATATAGGTAAAGGATAGAAAACATATTGTTTTACCCATCATTTGCGTTGTTTTTTATATTATGCACTATGAAGAGGATATCCGATGTTTTCGAGTTTGCTCCCAATTGTTCCGAGTTCGCGCGAGTTCTACACATCTTCTCTTAGTACCAAAATGATTTCCGGGGAACTACCAAAGTTTCTATGGTGAACTCATGGGTAGAATTGTACCAAAGTACGCCCAAAGCCATCCTACACATCGCCGCTGACGTTGCAAGAGGATTGACCGGATGTACCCGAGTTACAGGGATGAACTCATGGGTAGAATTGGTCCAAACTACCTCCAAAGTTATACTACCCATATCCGCTGAGTTCCAAGGAGATTTTCCCGGAAGTAAAGAGTTATCTCTTTAACTTCCAGGAAAATCTCCTTGAAACTCAGCGGATATGGGTTGTATGACATTGGAGGTGGTTTGGACCAATTCTACCCATGAGTTCACCGTAATAATTATCTCTTTTACTTCCAAGAAATCTCTTTGAAACTCAGTGGATATGCGTA
>NC_090883.1:13436943-13461943 GCF_036669925.1 Montipora capricornis
CAGAGTATTGCATTACTATTAACAGGTTAGAATATACTGACTTACAAGGCAGTTTCTGAAAGTGCTCTAAGGCTTTTTTTCATAGTAATTTCCTCTTTCAAAGTTTCTGTGTTGCTTTGCATGGATTACATTTATATTACTTTCATCAACGTTGTTTAGAAATTATATAAAACCATGATGAATCAAACTCTTTGTTTCCCTGAAAACCCAGGGGTGATGGTAACCTTACTTGCTGTTATTACCAGTCCTCAGGTTAAGCCATGCCAATCAGAAGTGCTTTGTTGAACATCAATGTATCTTCCAATTGTAGATCATTGTAGTTAGTCTCACTCATCTTAACAACTCTTGAGTTTTATCTGCACAAAATATTTGCTCTTGTTGTTGTTGCTCTTGACATTTCTGAAGTAGGCTGCCCCAGTTTGCAATTCTCTTGGTTGAAGTTGTTAGAATGATTGGCTATCAATGATGAGTGCCATATATCCTCAACCTCAGAAGGTGTTTTGGAGTTTTGTTCTAGGTTATCTGGGGGATTTAGTTTTGTGAACTCATGTTCGTTTTGTTCTCTGTTCAGATAAGCATTTTTGTAGGATAAATGGTAATACAATCCTGAGTGACTTTTTTTAAAATTTCTCTAGAGTTTTAAGAAAATTCAGATTTGATAAATTGATTCTGCATTTAGACAGGCCATCTACTACTTGAGAGCTGAAGGTTGAAATATCTCGTTTCAGTCAGTCACTGTTTTTATCACTTACATCTCAAACTACAACTTCTTTTCTTTGATTCACTTGTCTTGCTGATTTTAAATTTCTAAAAGACTTGCTGATATGAGCAGCAGCCTTCAAGTTAGATTTTGCCTCTTTCCTTTTCTTTAAATTTGATCGATGCCACTTTTGAGCGTCTTCTGTGTACAGGTTAAGACAAAAGCAGCAGAAGTGTTCCAACTGTAAAAGTCCAACATGGGTTGCTTCTGTAGGTAAACCATCACAGTCTACGTCATCAGATCCTCACCAAGTTCATTCCGTAACATGGCATAATTAGCCAAGTCGTATTGTAAAGCACATGAATTACAGAACCAGATCAACAAACAAAACGTTCCCGTATAACAATCGACCATCCACCAGCAATGCTACCGTCTCCTACACACGATGCAAAGACACACGTTCACCTGTCCAGGTCCACACGTCCACACGTCCACACGTCCACAGGTCCACACTTCCACACGTTTACATGTCCACATGTCTACACGTCCACATGTTCACATGTCCACACGTCCACACGTCCACATGTCCACACGTTTACACGTCCACATGTCGACACTTCCACATGTCCACACGTCCACAACTCCACTTCAATGAATTCTTTTCACGTGCCCTCAATCCCTGGAAACGGCTTTGTACAGTGGTGGAGAAGATGGCGAACAGGAAAGTTTACATCTTGCTGTTACGATTGTGAGTTATTGTCCACTCCTTTTTCGTAAAGTAAACACATTCTGCGTTTCACACAAGAAGGAACATTACAATTATATACAAGAGGTTGCCAATCAGCACTCTAGTGGTGTACCACCATTCGTGGTAGAGCCGCCACCATTGTGGTTCCGATCAAGCCCATCTCCACCAGATCCATTCCAATTTCTAAGACCAAGGCTTATTCTTTGGGACCCTATTTGTCAAGGGACATTAAGCGGTGGAATTATTGCATGCCCTCGATGTTGGGATGCTGAAACTTTTCTCCGACCTGCTCACTGGAGAGATGGTAGGAATGGCCATAATGCTCCAAGGCTGCTGTTTACAGGAGGAGGAGTCACTTACTTGGTTAGTTGTGTTTATAGTCGTAAAATCGGCATGTAATTCTAGCGCATGATGATTCGATTCTCAACCTTTTTCCTTGTAAAGGACGTTTGCCATTTCTACTCAGCCATATCAAGGGGATAACAAAAGAGCTATACAAAACTATCGTGCTGAGGAGCAATGCGGGTTTAAAGATTGAACAAATTGAAACTCTGATTGCCGATCAACAGCTAGAATATTTTGAGCTAAGACGCGAAATGTTTGATCAAGAACTGAAACAATTTTGTGAAGTAATCAAGATTCCCTTAGCTGAACTATATATTGCACAGTTCCCCGCATGCATGCCTGAAGAACTTAAAGCTCCAAGCAACGATTTCATATGTCAGTGCATAATCTACGATTACCAGGAGAAGGAAATTCTTTATACGCAATGCATGGCGCAATCTACTGCAACCTGGTTTTCTTGTGACCGTACGTTCAAAGTGGCAGCCAATATAGGATTATTACGACCATCTGACAGGAAATGGGAGAGGCAGTACGATTCGATGTTCGCAGTCCTAAATGAAGATGGAATAGTTTTGGCATGGCAACTAACAAAATGAACTGCTTTTGAAAATGTTAAAGATCTCCTTACTAACTTAAAACAGAGATTTGATCAGCAAAAAAGAAATGTTAAGCTATGTGTCATTGATAATTGCTGCTCCTAGAGAGGAAAAATCCAACAGGGTTTTGGCTCTGAAATGAAAGTAAAGTTGGACTTGTTTCATGGAGTGCAAAGAGTTGTTAGGTGTATACCAAAGAGACACCCATTTGCCTATCGTTGTTGTCAAGCTTTCAGGCTCGTAGTGCGTGACCCTTCAGATTCTGGAGAAAGGCGTGTTTTGCCAACCCCATCCAAAAATGATATACTTGGAAACATAGCCAAGTTCTTGAACATTTCGAAAGACATTTCGTTTGGTGATCAGGCAGTCCTTCCAGCTGCTGCTGTTCGAGAAATTAAAAAACTAGAGAAGCATGTAGATAAAGGTTGTCTTTGCAATATACCTGTCAGATGTGGAAGTGAACGTAATGAAAACTCGCACAAGTTTATCCAAAAGCCAGCATCTAAAGGGCGTATTGGAGTTCTTTTAGCATTCGCGCTTTTGTCTTCATTTCTTTACAAGTGGAATCAGTGAAAAACAAAAACTACGGAGCAAACAAATAAAGGATAAAGTTCTCCCTCCAATTACTGCAAGAAAGGCTGAGCTTTTAAACTGTACGACTGCTGTAACAAAGGAAAACTTTGGAATTGGAATTTCACATGCAGAAAAAGACAAAGGATTCCCCCTTCCAGTTGCTTATGAACACTGCTCAGACTCTTTGGGTGAATTGAAAGACATAATGGGAAGACGTAAAGATAGCAGAGTAACAATAACTCTCAAAAAAGAAACGATCGTTTTCAATTTACAAAACATGTTTCGACATACTCATGTCATCTTCAGTTGCAAATGAGCTTTTCAACGGTTGTACATTTGAATTTATGTTAAGATATGTTGCAAAATTACATGTCAGAACTTGCGTACAATTTAAATATGAAGTGTGAAATGCGCAGAAAACAAAAATAGCGCACATAGCAATAAAATAAAAGACAAAAGAACAACGTAATTAAAAAGAAAGAGACAAATCTAAATGCCTCAACTGCTGATTAAGGATGGGATTTTCCCACTTAATGTGCAATGCCTCTTTGATCTTAATTTGGAATTTTGAGGCGGCAGAATCAAAAGAGCGTGAAACATTCTGTGTTACAAGAGTCATGACAGGCCCTAGATGACTGCAGGTGTCTGTAAACATGCGAAGACTTGTCCGACAAGAGATGCTCACGAGCACGCGTACGTAGGTGGCGAGTGGTCTCGCCAATGTAGCTGGCATTACAGCCAGCACACGAGAATTTATAAACGACACGCGAACGTAGACCTTGCGGTACTGAATCTTTCACGCTGAACATGTTTCTAAGTTTAAATGTACTAAAGACCAACTTAATATCTAAATCAGCTTTGCAATAGTGTTTGAGTAGTTGTCTTAACTTGGTCTGGGCGATTTCAGAAAACCGGCCAACATAAGGGAGTTTATAGAAGTGCGTAGAAGTTTTCCCGGAGTTGGATGAGGCGTCCCGCCCAGTCAGAGAAGAACTCATTTCCTTAGAAAGATACCTGTGGATAATCTTGTCGATCACCCACGACGGAAAACAATTTTTACGTAGTAAGAAAATAAGCTTCTTGACGTCCAGATGAAAACCAACCCAGGAATTGTTGATCTTATATACTCTGTCTAGTAATGTTCTGGCTAGACCCAGTTTGTAATTCAAAGGGGCGAAGCTGAAATAATTAGTAAGAAGACCAGTAAATGTTTTCTTGCGATATACACTAGTAACAATAGATGGATGACCGTTGTCTAGCAATATGTCTAGAAAAGATAATTTCTTATTGATTTCCGTTTCCATTGTGAAACGGATACTTGGGTGCCTTGCGTTGATATAATCAAAGAACAAGAGCGCATCATCTTCGTTATTGAACAAACAAAAGGTGTCATCAACATAGCGTCTATAGAACAAAACTTGGGAGGATGAGAAATTATCTAACCAGTTTTTTTCATGGTGTCCCATAAAAAGGTTTGCGAGGACTGGAGCAAGGGGGGAACCCATGGCAACCCCATGGGAAGAGCTTTTCATGACAGAGATGAAACATGTACAGGTGATTCTACTAATGAAAGTGAGGATGAGAGCTGTACTTTAAGAGACATTGAGAGTGAAGCTTTTACTATTGCCCTTAATTTATATTACCTACCTGACAAAGCACTTATCTGAAAGTGTGAGCAGTGCAGTGAATACCAATCACTACCACTTAATGGCAACCAATGCATTATTTTGTTTTGGAAAAATGTTGTCCAAAAACACAGCCAGTACATCCACTGAGCTTGAAGAATTGCTTCATAGCTACAGGTTTGCAAAGGTACAAGCTGCCCCTGATGGTGATTGTCTATTTGCAAGTGTCTTATTTCAACTTAAGCAAATGCTTTCAGCTGGAAAGAGTGACCTGGCAAAACACTTACAGGTGCTTGGATTTAACATAATGGAAATGAGGGATGACAAGGCTGCTATAGCTGCATAAAGGGCTTTGATGGTGGCTGAAATGCTTGAGAATAGAGTGGCGTATGAAGGGTATTTAAGCAATGAAAGTGTTGAATATGAACAACAAGTGAGAGAATTTCAGAAGCTAGGTGTCTACAGTGGGGAAGTTGGCAATTTGATGGCTCTGTCTTTGTCAAATGTACTTAGCGCCAGCAATAAAGACAGCCGACACGATGATAGCGAACAACAAACACTTTACTAAGTACAACAAGGTCGCAACTCGATGGCGAACTCAAAACAAGAAAAGCCACGAGGGGACGCGCGTGATACACGTGCGCGGCTGACAATAACCGCTGGCGCAACTTCTTCTTCTTCTTCTTCTTGAACGAAAGAAAACTAACGTGGGAAAGTATAACAGGAACTGAATGTAAATGAAATGTAACGAAAAGTTGGTAACAGATCGCAACCGTTCTTAATAGTACTTGGTCAAACGCGCCAATTCTGAAATAACTGTGAGCTAACAACACTAGTTGAGAATGTACTCCTGTAAGTATGCTGGGGGCCGGCGTGCCCGTTGGGGTCTTGGTTCACATGAACTTGAAACAGGAACACGATCAGTTTCAAGGGGGGTCGAGTCTTCCTGCTGTTCGGCCTGGTCCGGGGTGGAGTCTGGAGGATCTGGGTCGGGCGGACGTAACAGGTGTGGTGGGGCAGAGGGCTCTTGATAAGGCTGCGGCTGCTCAGGAATCTCCACACATTCGTCTTCGTCAAGTGTAGGGACGACAGACTGGTACAATGGTGGTGGGAGGGTATGTGGTACAGTGTAGCACTCGGCTAGCTTCACCTTGTAAGATGTAGCCCTGAGTTGTGAGCCAGAGAACTTCTTAATGAAACACCGAAATTCGACGTCGATGCTAAGAATGATATAGCGATCACGGGCGCGAGACTTATCTCGGTCAGACTTCACATACACCAAGTCTCCAACCTGCAAGGGGCAAACGGGAGCTTGTGGGCGGTAGCCACCTTTGGCCACTTCGCTGAAAGGATGGTTGGTTTGGCGAGCTTGGTGCTTGGCTACAATGTGGTGTAGGTCATTGACGGGTATCTGCTCGTTGGTGAACTGGTTGCGCTGTGTCCAAAGCTCCCGTGAGGGCAGGCCTTGGCTGCGGAGTCGCGAGTTCAGGCGGGCAGTGGCAATAGCAAGGCCGAGTTCGGTAACAGGGCCTCCGCCATGCTCCTGATGTAACAGCTCTTCTTCTAGTTCCAGCATAGCTAGTTCGGCAACCGGATTTTTGTTGGAGTTTTTGATGCGACCAACTTCGACTGAGATGCCAAGATGCTGTAAAGCATGTGTGGTTTTCAGTGAGACAAATCCCGATACAGGGTCGACCCGAATGACACCTTGAGGTCCATCGAGGGGGTGTAGACCCAAAACTAATCGGGCGAGGGCATCACGAAGTGTGCTGCTCCTTTCGTCGGGTACAAGGCATGATGCGTGTAGGAGGTGGTACATTCTCTCAAAAGGAGGATGAATTGACGGCTGCGTCTAATGATATTGGCGGCAAATGACACGACTTCAGGTGGATCTTCCGATGATTGGCTGGCAAGGGAGGGAGGGAACTTCTTGAGTGAGGCACAAGTGTGGCAAGAGTCTGATACTCAAGTGATAGCAGCACTCATATCCATGGCGAAGAAGTGACGCTGCATCACCATTTGGAGTTGGTTCTTAGAAGGGTGGTCAAGCTTGATGTGAATAGCAGTAAGTAGGCCGTCAAGTACGGAACGAGGTACCACGATCAACTCAATAGGGCGGGAGAGTGGTTTTTGACGCTGGACGACGAGTAGGCCGTCCTTGGAAATGGAAGTGACGTTAAGATAGCGCTTTACGTCTCTGATGTTGGTCAGTTTCTTGGAAGGGCGGGTGCCCTGTTTCAAGTGAGCATAGACACGCCATAGATCGGGGCACTCATGTTGAACACTGAACCATGCGGGTCTGCCAGTGAAGGGTAGGCGCTTGGTGTTCTCCAGCACTTCTTGAGTGGAGATACCACGGACGACTGAAGTTTTTGTCTCATGAACGAAAGAGCAAATTTGACACTGGGGTTCGTTACAGTCTGGAGCATTACGACTGGCAAAGTCGGAGGGTAAATTGGCGGTGCCGGCAAGATGTTGGAGGCTAACTTGGTATCTACTGACTGTGGTCAAGAAGGAGGTAACCCGTGGACTGGCGGAAAATTCACTTCGGCAAAGTTTGTTCAAGGCCTGGACACAGGGCTGGCTGTCAGTCAAGACGCAAGCACGGTGCTTGGATTGAATGATGAAGGGGCTAAAGTGCTTTACAGCAGCGGCGATAAACAAGGCTTCGACCTCACATGACCGCGTTTGGTTACTGAGCCATCAATCACAATCTAAAGCTGGTCGGAGGCACGAGGGAGGACGATAGACTTGTGCGAGTTGAGGGCATCTTGTGCAGCGGTGAATCTTTGGCGAAGGCATTCGTCCCACTTAACGTGGTCGTGAGATTGCAGATTGGCCAAGGCTGACTCGAGTGGGTCCACAAGTCGAGAGCAGTGAGGGAAGACACGGCTAAGGACTTTGTAGGCGCCGATAAAGGAACGTAAACCTTTGACAGACTCTGGAGGGCGGCAGGTTGCGAGTGCTGTGATGCGGTGGGGGCTTGCAGATAAGGAGCCTTGTGACCAGATCCAACCCAAGATAGTGGTTGTTTTGGGGCATATGACAGTCTTACGTGCAGACAGTCGTAGATTACATTTGGTAAGGGCGTCAAGTATACGAGACCAGTTAGTGAGGAGCTCTTGTGGGGTGTCACCGTCACAATAAAGATCGTCGGCAAGTTTTGCAGCGCATCCCTCTTGGAGGAAGTCACCAAGAACGCGATACATTAATTCCTCTAACGCAGTCTCTGAACAAGGCATTCCCATGGCTGACCTGGTATACACTCTAATGCCGCGAAACGGAGTGGCCACACCGCAGTATTTCATGGAGGCCCTTGATAGTGGTATCTGGTAAAAGGCACGGGTGAGGTCAGACTTGATGATGTACTTCCAAGGGGCGATGGTGGGGACAGTAGAGTCGACATCAGGCATCAGCGAGGGTTGTGGTTTGCTGAAACGACCAACGTCCGTGAAGGCTGTAACAAGACGAAATCCACCCGAACGTTTTTTGATGAGGAATGACGGGTTGAGGTACTCAACGGTGACTCCAATGTCCTCTGGACGTCGGAAGACCTGACATTGCTCCAACTCATCAAATTGTTGCTGTAACTCGACCAGCTTGTCACGGGAATATTGGGGAACGCGGACTTTGCGTTGAGGAGGTTGCACAGGTCCCATGTTGACAGAAGCTTGGACAGGACCAGCTTTGCCGTTGTATCCGACAATGGTAGGATTGAAGACTTCATCGTGGGTCTGGAGCACTTGGCGGAACTGGCTGCGGATGGTGTCAGGTAAGATGTTGTCGGGGTCAAGTGTGACGGCATCCGAGAAGAATTCAGACTGTGGTGAGTTGCTTCCGCCAGGGTGGGGAGGTGATGGGTGCGATCCGTCAGGGGGAGATGAGGGAACCACGGTTGTGGTGTGGCGAGGTGTTCGTGGCGTCGCACTGTCCTTGGTTCAGTAGTGTTGTTGAGTATACGAACTCTATTAGCCACTGCTTCTACAATGTGGGGCTGAGGCCAGAGCTGTGAAACTTTGGAGCTGTTATTAGATGGTGCATCGGTACGGGCTTCTATGGCTAAAGTGCAGTCAGGATCTAAGTTGGGAGGTATGTCCAGCTCAAGATATTCCCCCGGAAGGATAACTGTGGTAGGGGCTGAAGAGCGTAACACATAAGACTGGGTGCGACGGACGGCGTGAGCCTGGGAGCTGGCATTTGACTCGGGATTGTAGGCGAGTATCTCGGAGCCTTGGATAAGAACCTGTCCCTTTGCCGGGCGAACAGATATGTCATTGGTGATCATGAATGGGGTTCCAGCTAAGGCATCGACATCCAAATCTTCTACCACTAGGGCATCAAGGGTCAGGCGTATGTCAGCTCGTGAAAGGGTGAGGTGGGTCTCGCCGACAACGACGAGCGGCGTAACTCCATCTGCTTGTAAGGCCTGTTGGGATGTTTTGACAATGGGAGCATCTATGCTACGGGCGACCGAGGCCTTGATCATGCTGGTTTCGGCACCGGTGTCCAAGGTTAGTTTGAGCGGGTGGTGACAGTAGAAGGCATTGAAATGGGGGGATTGCTTTGCGCTTACGTGGCGAGACACGATCCTGGCCGTGGAATGGAGAGGAGAAGCAACGTCCTCTGTCTCGGGTGAACAAAAGAAAGCGGAGTCAGTGGGATCATCTTCATCGTCGAGGCTACTTATGAGAAGTGCTTTGGCGAGGAAAGCGCAGTCTTCAGCAGGTAGGTAAGTGCACTAACTTAAGAAGTGACGATCGTTACGGCCGGCCTGCTTGCACAAGGGGAAAGACTTGACTTGTGGTTTAGTGCGTGGTTTTTGGGGGCTATTGTAACTAGGACTCCTCGCAGGAGGCTGTCTGAACTTCGACGCCGTTGAACGCAAGATTTTAGCGTCGGCATTGTTACTAATCTCTTCCAAGAGGGAATCCAATCCTTGAGAAATTTCAGGCTTGAGAGATGCGAGAGACTTCGACCTGAGCTCTGTGCCGTAGCGTTGTTTGACGAGACTGGGGAGGTCACGGTAGACTAATCTCAGCCAAGTAAGTACAACAAGATTTTCTAGAGTGGGAGACATTTCCTCGTCAGAGTCTGGGACCTCACCATGGTGCTAGATATTGCCATTTGCCGACAACAAATTATCTTCGATAAATGACATTAGACGTTGATAGACATCCTCGGGGCGTTCAGCAGGGGCAAGTGTGATGTTGTTGAAGTCGAGGAAGTGGGCACCAGTTGATTGGAATCCGAAGTGAAGGCGAATCGCTTGCCAGATGGAGTTCATGGAGGTAGAGTTTTTGACGATGGTGTTACGAGAAATTATCGGACAATAGTTCGCAACTTGGCCGAGCATTAATTCAAGATGAGTACACTTTTGTTGTGCTGTTCTGCGGGAAGCTGGAGGCACGGTTTCGGTATCGTCCTGTCGCAACCATGTCGCGCCATCGGCGAGAAAGCCAGCGAAATTACGATCGAGGGAAAGAATGTATTGACGATTTTGTCTCCAGGCTTCAAACGACGTTATCGTTTCCTGTTTGGTGAGGGACCACTGCTTGGGTGCTCTTGGATTCATTTTGTACTCTTGGCTGAATAAACTAAAGATTAAATGTGTACTTAGCTGTAGTCTTCGTGAGTGTTGTTGACACAGCTATCGGCTAAGCAGTTTCGCTAGTTCTTCGTTTGGGAATCGGTCGACGATCCGTTATGGGCTGGCTTTCTCTTAGTACGAGAAGAGGGTAAGATCCGCTGCCACCACGCCAGTAATAAAGACAGCCGACACGATAATAGCGAACAACAAACACTTTACTAAGTACGACAAGGTCGCAACTCGATGGCGAACTCAAAACAAGAAAAGCCACGAGGGGACGCGCGTGATACACGTGCGCGGCTGACAATAACCGCTGGCGTAGAATAAACATCGTCCTATTAACATCAATGGTCAACTTCCCTGTCATCCCGGTAACACCTCGAGGAAATGTTTGCAAAGATAAGACTTTGTACTTTGCATTTTCACATTTTGGTAGTTGACACTATGATCCAGTTGTGGAAGATGTAATAAATGCCCAAGATAATGATCAGCCAATGCAAAGCATTCCCAGTTTTTAGAAAGAAAGGGCAAAGGGCTGTGGCTGTGGTTGAGGTGCGAGTAGTAATAAGTCCCATCCAGGAGGGAGGTCTGCAAAGAAATTGTGTTTTCAAGAGCCTGGGGAACGTCAAATTTTATGTCCCTGTTACAGGGCCTATAAGACATGTACAGAGTTGTGCAGATGTTTTAATTGTTGCAACACAATTGGTAAAAGGCCAGAATCTAGTCACAAAAAAAAAAGCCAGGTTCGAAAGCGTTTGAAGCATGAACTGCAAAAAGTAGAGATCAATAATTTGACATTCCTGCAGAACAAAGGAGAAACACCAGTAGACCCTAAGTGGACTAAGTTTGAACCCATTCTTCTTGAAGTTGTTTTTGACAGGTTGATTGAAAGAATTGGAGATGCAACAGATGAAGATGTCAGTAAAGTTTTCAACAGCATTGCATCCACTGCTGAGTCAGTCAGTGAAGTAGGCCTGCTGATATCCCGTAAAGAAGACGCTGCAGTGATTAAGAAGATAAAATCTATCAAACAACAAGCAGAACTGTTCAGGCAATTTTACTTAAACCAAGTGGAATTGAATTTTAGCAACATTTGAGATAATATATTGAACATGACAGTGTGTTTCGTCCTGGGATATCCAACACCCAGAAGAGAGTTGAAAAATTTACATGAAGCAGAGTTATTTAAGAGATGAAATACCAGTTGTTGGGTATTTTGAGGAAACACTCCCTTGAGTGCCTTGTCAAACTACCATTAAAATTAATTATAAGGAAATGATGACACTCCCAAAATCTGTACTAATTAAGATCAGGTACCTCATGAACTATTGGTATTAATGACTTGAGAACATTGTTTCAATCTTAAAACAAATTTCAAGCAAGATAGATGTTTTGTTTTGTTTTTGTTAGTAAATCTGCCAGAAGAGAACATTGTTATCCATTTGAAGAAATGAGATGCTAAGACAATGCCTGAAATTGAAGACTGAGTTCTCAGAAGAGGACTGGAGGACTAGAATCAACTGGCATTTAAGGAGGGTCTTCTTAGCTACCACTCCATTGTTATAATACCGTTAAGATGCAAAATTATAGCTTTTCTTCAATAGATTTGCTGCTTTTTCATTCTTGTGCCCGATTTGCGACTGGCACTAATTTCACATGTCCAATGCGCATTTTTTAAAACTAAAAAAAATTCTCACTGCAAAATAATATCCTTAGCAATCAACAAGCCTGAATCTGTAGTTAAGGGGCCCCCTTAAGGTTTTGTCTAACAACCCTAAAATGCTATATCTGCATTGTAGTCATTTGATTTGTTTCCTTGTTGTTAAGTAATTTACGAATGGAAATTATTGTTTGTTGCAACTACCAAGCATACAAGTGTCTGAACATGGCTACTGTTGAATAAAAGTTGTTTGTTATGTCTTAAATCCAAAATTAAATCAGTTAATTATTCCAGAAAAATCCCACAATATCATAGGGGAATTTTACTTCAAATGCTCTGTTAGGCTTTGTCAGACGTCAACAATTTGTGAATAAATTTTTGTACCCTGTCTTGGTCTGGTGGTGATAAATATTAGAATGTGTGATTACAGAAAGTATCCATACCCTTCCCCTCCCCTGGCCCCACGGAAGATTCTCAGGGAGCGTGGGCCTCAAAACAAAACAACCTTACGTGGGGGGATTGGGGGGTATGGATATTTTCTGGAACTATACAATCACTCTACTCATGTACATAAACCCTAGGGTAGGTTGAATTCACCTTTTATTAGCAACAGTGTCGTCTAAAATCCACAACCTTAACAACTCAATTTTTTGTTCGGGGTGGGGAGGAGGCCAGGGTTGGATTAAATGAAATGTAAGGGATATATCTGTGCTTCAAATTTTATAATATTGTGTTGCAGTCTTCCACTGAATTCAAGCTGAGCTTCTAGAACTGAATTGAAAGTGAAACGAGGCTAACACGATTAAGGTGGTATGCAGGAAATATCTAATGCCAATCATGCCAATTGAATCATGCCTGACCATATCTCCATATCTGGAATAGAAACATTAACAACTACTTGAATAAAAAGCTGACCGAGTCACTTGATATTTTTAGCCAACATAAAATCTCATAACAACATCAAAGGGGCACACAGGCGGTGTCCTCATCAGTAAGTGGGACATTGTTGTTCTTTGAAGTCTTAGACCAACACAGCAACTGGCCAACTGTTCAAAAATGATAAAATGGTCAGCTATGGCTCAGCATTTTCCTGTTGTTCTTTCAAGAAGTTTTCAATGTCCAGACCCAAGGGATCTTTCATCAGCAGAGCATCCTTTACGTGATTTTGCAGGTCAAAGTTCTTCCTCAAAAAGGAGGCCTTGTAGCTTTCCATGTTAATCTGATGTTGTTGCAGGTGAGACTCCTGGACTTTAGAGGGCACTTGTTTCAAGAATGCAGACATGGTACTATTCTGAATGAATGCTCCCATTCCTTCTTCTTGTTGGGATGACATAGCAGTAGCTATTTCCTCACAAGTGGGTCGACTCCTAGAATTGTACTTATTTTGGAGTATACGTAGGTTTATAACTGGGCCAGGGTGATCTAGGATTCTTGTCTTAATTGGGGTTGGCTGTGGAGATTGTGCAGTTTTGGTATCAAGAATCTGAGAAAAATGCAATATGTTAAAAACAGTTACACATGTGCACGTTTTCCATGAAAGATAGCGGACAACTGCAAAATGCAATATGTCTGAACAAACAGTAAACAATTTTAAGTGTGGTGGTATCCTTACTGGTAACTCTTGAGAACAAAAGCTGCAACACAAGGCAATTAGCTTTGTAACTCATGCCAGTTGATGTTGGTGCTTATATATATTGTATATTAAACAACTTTGAGGAAACCAACAGACAAAAAATGATGGGATCATAATTTATTAGTGCTCTCTTTTAATGCTTACAAACTTGTAACATGTAGCCTGTGTGGCAGGTGTAGGATTAGGCATTGCATGCTGGGATTCGATAGGTTTGCGTTACTCGATCGAAGTCTCCTTTCTTCTTCGCCTGATACTATATGGTGGCAGCGGTCTTGATCCCTCCAACGCCGTAAAACAGAATGGCAGACCAACCCGGAGATGCTCCTGCAGTTGAAAATCAGCCTCCACCCGTTAATCCGCCTCTACAGCCTGTAAACTCTCTCCCGCTCCCGAACAAGTTCCAAGGAGCAAACAACCCGAATCAAGCAGACATGTGCCCCAAATGGCTTCGACATTTTGAGCGCTATCGGATCGCTTCTGGCCTTCAAAACAAATCAAACCAGGAACAGGTTAGAACATTTCTTTATGCAATGGGGGATTGTGCGGATACATCGTCAAAACGTTAAGCATAAACGAAGCAATCGTTCCTTTGACGACGTCAAAACTGCCCTTAATGGCTATTTTGCAGCTCGCCGCAATATTATCGTCGAACGAGCTCGGTTCAATCGACGAAGACAAAACCCCGGTGAATCCGTGGACACCTTTATTCAAGATTTATACCGCCTCGCCGAAAATTGTGATTACTCTGAAAGATGAAATTATAAAAGACAGAATTATTGTTGGAGTCCTCGATGATACACTGTCCGACCGCCTACAAGCTAAATCTGACCTCACTCTCGCGGACGCTGCTCGCATAAGCCGACAAGCCGAAGCAAGAAACCAAACAAACCATTGTCCGTGGGGTAGAAACTCAAAATGAAGTTGACTACGTCAGTCAGCCACGCTATCACAACAAACAACAAGCCACAAACAACCCACCTGCTCGTAACCGAAACGAAGGATACATAAAAGAGCCCTCCAAGAATGACCGTCCCTGTTTTTGGTGTGGACGCCAGAGCCACGACAGGAAGTATTGCCCAGCTAGAGACACTATTTGTAACAACTGCAACAAGAAAGGACATTTTCAGTCTGTCTGTCTCAGCAAGAAACCTTATCCGAGAAAGGTACATGCAGTAGAAGAACAAGAGGAGGAAGACGTACACTTCCTCGGTGAGATCGGCTGTGAGAAGAACTATTGGTCTGCACAAATAGGAGTGAACGGACGTACAACGCGCCTCAAGCTTGGCACGGGGGCAGCAGTGACTGTCCTTAGCGATGATGTCCAGTGGCTGCAAGATGTTGAATTAACCAAGACATCCCAGGTTCTATGCGGTCCTGGAAACACTCGAATGCCTGTGAAAGGTCTGTTCTGTGCAACTCTTAACTACAGACAATCAAAGTTAACTGAGCCTATATATGTGGTGTATTATCAGAAGAGTTCGTTACTCAGCAGGAGAGCTTGTGTCGAACTAGGACTTATAAGACGTGTTGACAAAGATGTCGAAGAGGTGACCACGGGGCCAACAGATTTCAAAGCCGAATTTCCAGCACTCTTCAGCGGACTGGGAAAGCTTAAGACTGAATGCCACATAACACTTCGCCCTGATGCTAAGCCTTTCTGTCTCTACAATCCCACAAAGATCCCCCATCCACTGATTCCAAAGGTAAAACGTCAAATAGAAACAATGCTTCTGAAGGAGTGATCTCGCCTGTAACAGAGCCAACTGAGTGGTGTGCAGGTATCGTCCTTGTCCTTAAACCAAATGGGAGTGTGCGTACCTGTGTTGACCTGACTCACCTTAACAAAGCAGTCCAGCGTAAGATTCATCCAATACCTTCAGTGGATGAGAACCTTGCTAGACTCGGAGACAGTAAGATATTTTCCAAACTTGACGCCAACAGTGGGTTTTGGCAGATTCCCTTGGATGCCAAATCAAAACTGCTCACAACCTTTGTCATCCCATTTGGACGCATTTGTTTCAACAGACTCCCATTTGGTATCAGCTCCGCCCCAGAGATCTTCCAACGCACTATCTTCAAGATACTTGAGGGCTTGGAAGGGACCCTCTGTCAAATGGACGATGTTCTCATTCACGGGGTACACCAGTCGGAACATGATGGACGCGTACGAGCTGTTCTCCACCGCTTACAAGAAGCTGGGTTGACCCTTAATGACAAATGTGAGTTTTCACGATCATCAATCAGATTTCTCGCTCACATCATTGATAGCTCTGTACTCCACGCGGACCCACAGAAGACCACTGCTGTGACCCAATGCCCAGTCCCTTCAGATGTCTCGGGGATACAGCGATTCATGGGAATGGTCAACCACCTTGGAAAATTTATTCCCAACCTGGCTGACCTCAGTGACCCCCTTCGTCAATTATTACGCAAAGACAGTGTTTGGGTTTGGGCTGAACCCCAGCAAAAAGCCTTTGAGCAGATCAAGCAAGCGTTAGTGTCACCGACAGTCCTGGCACATTACAATCCAAACCGTCCAACGATCATTTCAGCGGATGCTTCCAACACAGGAATTGGTGCGGTCTTATTTCAAGTTCAGGATGACGGAGAGCGCCGCCCGGTGTGTTACGCGTCAAGATCTCTCAGTGACACAGAGAAACGTTATGCTGTAATTGAAAAGGAAGCCCTCGCGACAACATGGACTGGTGAGAGGTTCTCTGATTATGTGCTCGGCATCCCTTTCACCCTGGAAACAGACCACAAACCGCTTACTGTACTCCTGAATTCATCAGAGCTCTCAAAGATGCCCCCCCCGTATCCTGTGATACCGCCTGAGACTTATGAGATACAGCTATCAAGTTCAATATGTGCCAGGAAAACATCAAGTTACCGCAGATACAATCTCACGTGCTCCTGCTGGCCTACCAGGGATAGAAGATAAGCTGCTTGTCGAAGAAGTAGAGGCCTTTTCAACTCAGACCACTTTCTATCTCCCAGCCACGCCCAACCGACTACAGCAGATAAGGGATGCGCAGAAGGTAGACGAAGAATGCTCCCTTTTAAGATCGTATTGCCTTCACGGATGGCCCCCTTACTTGCCTCACCAGCCGTTACTGCGCCCATATTGGGAGAACAGAAGCCACCTCAAGATTGTTGATGACTTACTCCTGTACGATGATAGTCATTCCGAGGAGCATGCGACTACAAATCCTCGACTGAAATTCATACTGGTCACCTAGGTCTGACTAAGTGTAGATCCAGGGCACGCACTTCCGTATGGTGGCCGGGACTCTCCACACAAATTGGTGAGTTGATCACCCGATGCCACACCTGTGCCAAGGAACAACCAACGCCCAGAGAACCCCTTTTGCCTTCGTCCTTCCCAGGCCGCCCCTGGGAGAGGGTAGCAACAGATCTGTATGATTTTCAAGGAAGAAAATACATCATCGTGGTAGACTATTACTCGAGGGGGTTTGACATCAAAGAACTCTCTGATGAGACTTCTCATTCAGTTATAAAAGCTCTCAGGGAGGTTTTCGCCACACATGGAATCCCAGATGTCATTATGTTGGAGAACGGGCCACAGTATAGCGCAGAGACTTCGACAGTTTGCCGAAACATACCATTTCACACATGTTACTAGTTCGCCAAAATACCCCCAGGCAAACGGCGAAGTCGAAAGAGCCATTCGCACAGCGAAGTCTATGCTGAGGAAAAACGAAGACGTCGCCTGCAAACACAGCTACCAACTCTTCCAACCCACTTGCACCCTAATGTGCAGATAAAAGATCGCCAGTTGGTGGAAGAAAAGGAAAGCTTGTATCAATTGAACCCACAGCGCAACTTTAACAGGCGTCACAGAGCAAAGGAACTGCCAACACTTGAACTGGGTGGCCGAGTTTGGATAAGAGATCAAGATCGGTATGGCCTGGTGACAGAGAAAACTGAGAAGCCCCGATCTTACCTTGTCACTACAGAAAGGGGCACACTCCGACGAAACCGTTCTGCCTTAGTAACCGCAGCAAAACCACCTGAAGCCGAACAACACTCAATTATGCCGGCCTGTGATGTCATCCCTGCCTCACCAGTACCTGCCATTCCTGTATTGCCAGTGCCCAGCACTCCGTCGAGGCCTCAGACTACGCAGGTGCCACCATCCTCACAGACAGCTGCCCCAGTAGCTACTCTAGCAACAACGCTGGATGAGTGCGTACCTCCGCGAAGTCCAAGCCCTGCGGTCCTGACAACACAGTCGGGAAGAGCTGTGAGACCTCCAGAACGCTTGACTCTTTAGTTGAACATTGAACTGTGTGTGCCTCAGTGCTTCACATGAACATTTTGATTTGTTGTTAGTATTCCTGTTGTTGTTCGTTTTGTTATATTTTCATAGCTTTCCCTTTTGAGGGGGGGGATGTAGGATTAGGCATTGCATGCTGGGATCGATAGGTCGGCCATCTTGAATAAACCTCGTGCTAGTTTGCGTTACTCGATCGAAGTCTCCTTTCTTCTTCGCCTGATACTATAGCGGGCTCTTGTCAGTGGGGATACACAAGGAAGGGAAAGGGTTCCCTTACCCTCCTGCTATATTATGCAGCAGGCGAAATGCAGGCCAGAAAAATGCAACTCAAACCACTGTTACGCAGTCTAGCGTGACAGCAAAATGAAATTCGCTCACACTCAAACATTATATAAAAAACAAAAAAACAAAGATTTACCTTGTCAATGGCCTTCTTCTAGTTCCTGAAATAGCTCATGAAGTCAATCGCGTATTGTACATAGCGCTTTCCAATGACACTTGGAACGGTTCCATAGGACTGAAAAATTGCCCTGCGTGAGTAAGAGTACAACACGTACAGTAAAACAGCCAGCCGAATAACTTGACGTCGATCCTTGCCAATCTCTGCGTCATCGTTGACCAGAACTCCCTGACGCCATTTGCTGTTCAAAATATTGACAATCTCGTTGTCAAAATCATCGTAAATTGCCAAGGCATCAGCAGAAAATGTGTACCTAACGCCGCTCTTGAGATCTTGGTAGACAGCATCATAAATTTCGTTCAGATCATGCAGATTGGCTTCCTGATGCCTGTGCACATGGGCCTCTGTTTCCTTTCGGGTCATTGCTTTCGGTTTCACGATTGCGTAGAGAAATCTCTGCTCGAAACCGTTTTGGGACTCTACCATGGCTGGATACAAATCAGCTAGAAAGTTTTTCACCTGAATAAATCCTCCAAGCGAAACACAAGTTTCCTGAGTGCTGATTCTCGATGCACTGTTCCCAGTGTTCACAGATATGGAGTCGCCATCGTACAGCCGACAAAGAGTGCCCATTTCTCGCTCCACAATTACGGCTTGGAGAGTTTCATACATTTCATCCTTAACAATTGCGGCTACACCCTTCTGCTGAATCAGATGTTGCCTCAGGCCAGACTCGGTAAATTTATAACATAACTTCTCGTTGTGTTGCTCAACATGCATTAAAGGCTTCTTTACTCCAAATTGGAACGCTTGACTCTTTCCTGAGGATGGAGGTGAAATACAGAGGCTAAAGAAACTGAAATTCTCCGCATAAGGCTCGCTGGCGGACGGTTTTACGAAAGAGCGATGGCCAAGCAACGCTGCGATGCTCGGCAGCACGGCCATCATCATCATTTCTTTTACCACGTTTTGTGCAAGAGAGAAATCCTGTAACCATTCAATGAAATAATCCGGCGCCACTTTGTTCCATGGAATTTCGATTTCGGAGGCGTCTTTGGCGACGGAAACAACTGTTTCATCCGATAATTTTAGCTTTTTCGGAGGAGAAGCCATATTCCTTTGTGAACTGGCGGTAAAAAAATTGTGCTAACCCTGAATGAAAACGAGGTTTGGCGAGAACGTCACGTGTATGACGAGATTAGATCGCGCAAGGTGTGTTCCATTGGCAATGGACTTCCTGGAATATGGATTATGTAGATGTTGCAATTTTCAGTTACATATTATTCTTCCTTTGGTTTTATTTCATTATCATAAAACAAAGGTAGAATAAAATTTAACTGGGGAAAAAAGTAACTGTAACATAGACATGTGAACATATGGAGATGTGGACGTGTGGACATGCGGACATGTCGACCTGTGGAAGTGTGGACGTGTGGACATGTAGAAGTGTGGACATGTGGACGTGTAAACGTGTGGACAAGTGGTGGACATGTGCACGTGTGGACATGTGCACGTGTGGACATGTGGAAGTGTGGACATGTGGACATGCCGACGTGTGGACCTGTGGACATATGGACGTGTGGACCTGGACAGGTGAACGTGTGTCTTTGCATCGTGTGTAGGAGACGGTAGCATTGCTTGTGGATGGTCGATTGTTATACGGGAACGTTTTGTTTGTGGATCTGGTTCTGTAATTCATGTGCTTTACAATATGATTTGGCTAATTATGCCATGTTACGGAATGAATTTGGTGAAGATCTGATGACGTAGACTGTGATGGTTTACCTACAGAAGCAACCACAACATGACAACAGAGACCACACTTTCCGACAGCACATTCGCAAAAACCTTTCTTAGGAACACTGTCGATGAACAAGACAGTAGCAGTTCGTATGACTTCAGAACAAAAGTTCTTTAATATGCTTGACATGATAAATAACTAACTACCATCTTTGAAAACCTTGTTGGTTTTCATTCGTCTTGAAGAAAACATTCGATGAGCTTTGCGCAATTGTCCTATCATTCCCTATCGTCTATTAGACTGATTTCTCCTGATAACGTCTATTAAAATCTTAGGAAAGAGGGAAGTATTGCATTTCCATGCAGCTGTTGGTAGTGGGATCTCCTATCTCGAAAGGGCTGTCGCCTTAAAGCTCTTCTTGACAGAGATTGTCGAGCAAAGCCGGTCATCTTTAAATGGTAATAATTTTTGAAACAATCAGTTCACTTTTAGTCCCGGATACTATTACCAAGTTCTCTCAAGTTTTTTGTGTTAAGCGATTCAAGACAATCCTCATTTATAATTTTTTTAATGTTGCAAAAACCATTTTGGGCGAGTCGTCGTTCATACATCCGACGTCATTTTTCACATCCGTCCGGCCAAACCGAAAAAGAGTGCCCGGCACCCACCCTATGAAATCAGGCCATAGCCTCTTTGATTCATCTTAAAAACAGATTTTTGGCCTGGAGACGCACTGGAAAGACAGTTAAACAAGCGAAAAGGAAAGTGATCGATAAGAAAGTTTCAATTAAAGGGGACTTTCATAGCCCTTTCTGGTGGCCCGTGAAGAAAACGTGGCAGTCCACAGGGAGCTCTTTCTCAGTCTGTCCGGTTGATCTCACATGTTTTGCCGAAAAAAATGGAATACTAGATCTCCAAGTTCCTTGTTTCTTGAAGTTTAATCCTTTAAGACAATTACATGAATTTCCAAACAACAAACACAAACGTTCTTGTTGTGCAACACTGACAGTTAATGAGCAGATGTTGTGATTCAGGTTTTCATAGGTTCAGGTTGGTCCACTTTGTGTCCTTGCTTTTCCAACTCCACTCTAAAAAAGACACAAACAAACAAACAAAAGAATGTTGTGTAGCGTCAAAATGAAGGCACAAGGCAAGGTTGCTCCATTTAGTGCTCCAACTAAAAAGAAACTAGAGCAATAGACCCTTCCACGGTTTTTGACCGCCATCTTGGCTGGGGGGCAAACACGGCTAAATTTACAGCAAGTGTATGGGATTTTGGCCGCCTTTGAACCGCTGTAGCGCCGCTACATTTCATGAAAACAAGACGCTTTTTTAAGCGTTTACTCGGAATACCATGTGCCGCAGAAGAAGGTAGTTTTTGTGACTACTGCGCATGCGCGTAATCACTATTGCCATCGCGTTAGTTTTCCGAAAATGACTATGTAACACCATTTCATCAGAATACACTTGGGAGCCAATCCGCATACAAAGAGTACCAAAGTTCGGACTCTGCAAACAGTACAATGATTCGCCGATAGTTCGCGAGGACGAACAAAATGTTCGGGTGCCCCGTGTTCACAGATGATGATCTGTGAAGAATACGGTTCTGTAACTTGAAGTGAAATTTTAATTCTTAGAGCAGTTACTTCTCGTAGCTTTCGTATTTTGTTTCTAACCGAGACCGTTTGCGCGTTTAATGAAGCCGCTGAAGGAACGCAAAAGCCCTTAAAGGAAAAACATTACAGCAATATTGATCCCGTTTTAGAGATAAACACAGCTTTGAAGTAGCACGTAATTGTCAAACTATAGATGGTTTCGCAGTGAGATCATCATATTAGCAAGGTCTTCTGAATTGTTATTTATAGGAGGTTAAATATGCCCGAGAAATAAATGTTTTTCCAAGTTTCCAGTTCCGTGACGTCTTTCGTTTCGAAAATACAGTATTTTGAACTTCCTATTTTAAATTGTCACATTAAGCAGTTTACGTGACACCGTGGTACCAAGCTATTTGACTGAAAAAATGTCTATCACTATGAGTCTCAGCAGTTTGAGCCTTTCAAGTACATTAGGAGATGTGTTCATACATATGTTATTTCATGAGCGAAAAGTAAGCGCTTTCATGGCAAAGTGAAGTCCAGATGTTGGAGCACTTTGATCCACCTACATAAAACTCGGTTGTAAAGTTGTGTGAAACGCTTCGACAAATAGCTCAGAAACGATGTACCCCACAGATCTAAGAATTGGAGGGGTGGTTTCTAAGTTTGTTTCCGGCAACATTCCAAGTTATTGGCCTTTTTCATTGAACGTTTCGAATTATTTTTTTGTTGCGTGACAGTGAATATGATCTATTGCACGTGAGTTTTTCAATGGTCGAGAAACAATCGATATGAAAGCTGTGGTGAATCAATTCCCACAATTCAGCCACCCCTATTCACATAACAGAATATTTTACTTCTTTCCCCTTGTCCATCTCCGCAGTAGTCACATGCGCCTCTCGAGCACCTATTTTTTAATTTGCCAAGTACGAAACAAAACAAGTCAATGATTCTGCAGCTAGTTGCTCATTCATAACAACGCGGATAATGTACCAGTGAAAATCGCTTAATGTTTACAATCGCAAATAAATTCAACAGGTGACATAGCTATAGGGGTAGTACGTCTTGGAACAGGTTGTTGGAATGGAAATGTCTATTTTTACGGGATCAAGTATGTAGCGTGACATCAGATAAACTGGTTTCACGTGAAAGAAGCCCGCGAGGCAAAGGCGGGTGAATCACAGTGTAGCAATATAGACAACGAGTGAAAAACTATTCTTGTAATTAATATACTTTTTTTTAGGTAAGTGAAAACCGGTATCCAGCTGCAAAGTTTCCAAATGAACAGAGTTGTGAATAACGCGGCCGGTGACCTCCAGCTCCAGATAGCTAACATGCAGATCAAGAAACTGCAGCAATTCATTAAAAGAAAAAAAAATGACATCGGCGGATGATGTTCGTACAAAGATCAGCTGCGGCAGAAAGAAACCAATAATTTTCGGCCATTTAAAACATACCGTTGCTGGAAGTTCTGTACTTTCGATTTCGTCATGTTGTCAACAGGCAGGATTAGAGGAAATATCTTATTCATAACATTTCCAGAAGGCTGAATTCAGCATATTCACGTTTTAGCGTCATTTGCCATCTCGTGGAAGGTACGCTTTCAATCAGCAAACGAAATTAAACGAGTCACACTGAAGCCCCAACGTAGAACCCATATTTGGTTGCTGCACTGCACGTTATAAACTCCGATTTTCATGGAATTCTCTAAGACGTGAGGCGGTTTCAAGTCTCTCGATATCGGAAATCTTCTCCTTCGCGGCTGTGTTCATTTGTTATTGTTGCAGTTGTTTTTTCACAGACGGAGGTCAAATTTATTGCTCAAAGGGGTGTACTACATTGCTTTTTAGCCAATGAAATCAGCGCCTCGGAATTCTATTGTCTTTTTGCTGCACAGAAAACTAAATTATACCCAGAGTATAACTCGGATACCTTTCAGGTATTCCGAGTAATAATCTCAGTATAAATGTCTTTTAAAAGACACTATCACTGTGGAAATCGTCTCTTTTTAGCGTCGCTACAGCGATCCAAAGTCGGCCAAAAACCCCATACATTTACTGCACATTTAGTCGTGTTTGCCCCCAACCAAGATGGCGCCAAAAACCGTTGGAGGGTCTATCATCCTGTTGTGATGCTGACATTTCTATCAATCCAGAGTTCAACTTACTATTGTCATAACGTGCTTACACACGTAGCCACACCAGTCCGATGCACTAGAGTGGTTGGTTTATGAATATTCCTTTAAAATACAGTTCTTAACCCTTGAACACCTGTCGACAAATTTACTTGTCAATGGGGAACCCATAAGCGGTCAAATGGTTACTAGATATGTTTCAAAATATTTTCACAACTTCTTGGCAGTTACTTAGAAAACCGAGCCATACAAATTATGACGTACTGACCATTCTAGCATCATTTTCAAGCTCATTTAAGGCCCACCTTCAACCAGCAAGCTTTTCGACCGTTTGTTTTTGCTATGGAAATTCGCATTGCTTATCGCATCGATCTGATTGGATGAATTTCAGCTTTCGCTGGATTTTCATATATGAAAATTGTTCGGCGCTACACAATGCTTCTCGGTTGAAGTTGGGCCTTTCATGTTCTTTAAATATACAGCTTCTGAAACCATAACTGGCTAAAAGTTTTGCTTGCAGTCAGTGACAGTAAAAAATTATAATGATATATCAAAAGAGTAAATTGGAGAGGAGTGGGAGGGGAGGGGAGGGGGAAAGAACATTTTTGATAAAATTGGACAATTGGAGGTTTTGGTTCGCTAGTTTTCAACTCATCTTTAGTTGAGGCAATCCTAAACAAGATTGTGTAGTCTGTGCCCGATCCGGCTGTTCCTTTTCTTTCTGTCCCGTCATGCTGCGGACATGCCATGACAACGTGCTTTCGGTGAGTGACTGTTTTACCCTGTTCTCGTTACAGTCAACTCCCGCCTTGTGGACACCTTGCTATTACGGACAGCAGCTAAATCCCCGGCGAAAGTTACAGACGTTTGACTGAAATTAACTCCCGCTATTACGGACTTTCGCTATTACGAACTTAAGGACACTTTATTCGGTCCCAACGTCACAACTTTATTGTTTTCTCTTTCGTTATAGCGGACACCGAGCAGCATCTTGGAATATTTGCACACATATTAAGTCCATTTTTTCTGCTTTTTTGATTCACAGAGGGGAGTCTAAGGTTGCTAATGAATTAAGTCTCCTTGACGACAAATTGGAGGAAGTTGCAATTCAAAGAAGAAGTACACAGAGCCGGTTGGGACGGTCTTTTAAGGCAAATGTAGATAATAATAATAATAATAATAATAATAATAATAATAATAATAATAATAATAATAATAATAATAATACAAGGACTGAAAGACGGTGATAGTTACAAGTATTTGGGCATATTAGAAGCTGACAGGATTAAGCATGAGGAGATGAAAGAAACAGTAACCAAAGAATATAAAAGGAGTGTACGGGAGATTTTAGAAACGAAACTTAATG
>NC_090883.1:13466943-13469443 GCF_036669925.1 Montipora capricornis
ATAAATAAATAAATAGATTTATATAGCGCCATATCCTAACGGCGCGTTACAATACTGTATTAAAAAGATAATGACTACATTAATTAAAAACAACAGATAATTAAGACAAAAATCACATAAAATCACAAAATATTTGAAAAAAAAGCTTTTTTGAAAAGGTAAGGCTTCAGTCATTTCTTAAAAGTAGCTAAAGAAAACCAGGCTGTCTCATATAAATGAGCAGAGCATTCCACAACCGTGGGGCAGCCACTGCGAAAGCTCTGTCACCATAAGACTTTTGAATAGACCTTGGGACAACCAGAAGAGACTGACTGGATGACCTGAGACTACGACTCGGGATATATGGTGTTAGCAAATCACTAATATAAGAAGGGGCTAAATTATTCAGAGATTTAAAAACCAATAACAAGATCTTAAAAACAATGCGATGCTCCACTGGTAACCAATGGAGCTCAGAAAGTAATGGTAAAGTATGACCAAATTTAGGATAACGCTTAACAAGACGAGCGGCGCAGTTCTGTACAGACTGTAGCCTCTGAATCTGGTATTTTGGTAGTTCGTATAAAAGGGCATTCCCATTGTCTAACCTGAAAGTTATAAAAGCATGTATAAGCGCTGTTGTAGACTCCTCTGACAGATAGCTCCTACTTTTGGCTATCCTCTTTAGATGGTAAAAAGCCGATTTGCATATAGCACTAATATGTTTCTCAAACGTTAAACCCATTGTCAAGAATTACACCCAAATAACGAGCTGATGCTGATGACTGTACTACGGAACAACCAATTGTGAGAGAAGATAACACGGGACGAGGCCGATACTGAGAACTAACTGTACTTCAGTACAGTAGGAAACCAAAACGATGGATGTGTGGACATTGCTGCAACATATATGATGATTGTTTTTTACGTACTTAGTACTGTACACAAAGGGTACGTAACTCCTGTTCTGTTAAGTACTGTTCTGTTTGTAAATAAAGTTCTGACGCTCTTTAAACTTAATCTTTAACCGAAGTAATTGAAACCGTGTAAAACTAATTCAAAAACAGTAAAAAAAGGGTAACTGCTCGTTGTCACACTATTTATGCGTGCCTTATATCGTATTCGGGAGTTATTTTCATTCATGCCTTTTTCGCGGACATCCCTTGGTTATTCCTGCACGTAACAGTGTATTAAACTCTTGGTGGCCGCTTGATATAACTCCCAAATGGACAAGAACGAACGAGACCGAGGGACCCACGCGAGGTGCCGCCCAAATAGAAAATTCAGTTTAAAAAGCTAAAAAATTACACAAATCATATCAGCATATGTGCTATGAGCGGTGACAAGTGCACGATCTTACAAGTGACTAAGTGCAAAGGCATTCCACGTCAAATGTTGTTTGCAAAAGGCTCGTCAGAGTTTGTTTTAAAAAATGTTTTAAAACACTGATACTGGAAAAGCTACTTTTAGGCACAGATTTACAAATAAAATTCCATAACTTAACAATCCTATTAAAATATGAAGCTTGAAATGCAGAGATTTTGCAAATAGGGGTTTTTAAGCTGAATTTCTGACGAATTTTTCGAAATCTTTGCTATTTTTTAGTTGACATTCATACATGCGTATACTGAAACATGTTTGAATTTAGCTTTTTTAATTATTTCAATTTTTTTGTTTGTATTTTTATTTAATGTACCCATGTCTTTTTGATTTTTATTGTTAAAGTGCCGCTAACCCCAAAAAATTGTTTTCGCTTAAAGAAATCTTTGCACCTCTTCGAAAGGCATTGCGGCCATTTTTTCCTTTTTCTATCAAATCCTGCCTTTTTATAGGTTTCAAAACTTGCGAAAACCCAAGCATCTTCTGTTCACGGCCGAGTCGGAAGGGGAGTGGGTCTATTCCTGATTTGACGTCACAATCTACTTTGCATGCATGTTTACAACGAGTTAATGCAATGTAATTCAGTTTGTGACGTCATATCTGGAATAGACCCACTCCCCTTCTGACTCGGTCGTGAACAAAAGATGCTTGGTTTTTCGCAAGTTTTGAAGCCTATAAAAAGGCAGGATTAGATAGAAAAAGGAAAGAAGAGCCACAATACGTTTTGAGCAGGTGCAAAGATTCATTTTAGCACAAAAAAATATTTTGGTGTTAGGGGCACTTTAATAATATTTGATCTATAACAATTTGGACATCCATGCCAAAAACACCCATATAATTCATATACAGTATTATTTTTATCAGAATAACCATCTACTTTGTATATTTGATTATTTATAATTATTTGTATTTCACGGCCGTTAAGAGCATGTTGAATGTGAATATTATTTTTTGCTGAAATATAATCTAACCACATGATAGACGTTTTACTGAAATTGTCTGATTTGGTATATTCAGGCACAATAGCAATTGTTTTTTCAGGCACATAATTTGCACGATAAATCGACGTACAAACACTAGCTATTGTAATATATCTTAATGGATCAATGTTTTCCAATTTTGTGAAGTTTTCCCGAAACAT
>NC_090883.1:13479443-13501943 GCF_036669925.1 Montipora capricornis
TGGTCTTTGACTAAAAGGAATATCTCCTATTTGTTTTATCATAACACTATCTGCGTCATGCTTTCTTGACAAATTATCTCCAGCTTTGCTGTAAGCCATATCATGTTGTTTACAAATAACATCCGACTGGTTTGTAGGTTCACAAATAGATTAATCATTACTATTCAATCTCTCTTCTAGTTTTGTTCCAGTACCACAGTAATTGCATTTTTTACCAGTTGGCGTTGCGTTCTCAAAAGCAATTCTCCAAGCTTTGATAAATGTTTTTGAATATCAAGAGAACCATCGTCAAGATCTTTTCTGTTTGTTTTATGTCTTTTTTTTGGTCTTATCTTTGTTGACAATTGATTGAGAGCTTGTGTTCCAACATTATGAATCGCTGGAGCAAGGATGGCACAGTCGGTTAGTGCACGGCCTTGGTGCAAGAGGTCCTGAGTTCGATTCCCGGCTCTCTCATCCTTGTTTCGACTTCTTTCCCTGGGCTGGCGCAGTGGTGAGAGCATGCGCCTTCCACCAGGATCGATTCCCGGATCCTACGCCACATGTGAGGTGAGTTTGTTAGTTCTCTACTCTGCTACAAGAGGTTTTTTGCCGGGTACTCTGGTTTTCCCGTCTCCTCAAAAACCAACATTTGCAGGCGTAGCTCAGTTGGCTAGTGAGCAGCTTTCGGAGCAAGGGGTCCCAATTCGATCCTTGGTGACTTCAATGTCTGTTTACACTTTCCTCTGATCGGTGTAGCTATAGCTTTAAATATCCGTGAAACGGAGCACTGACAGAGGGAGGGGGTAAAAGGCGCACCGTCGGCTTCCATTGATACCAGTTTCGTAACTGAAGGAACTACCCACGTTAAATAAATTGACTTTGACTTTATTTTACTTTATTTTACTTTTCGTGTAGCAAAGTAGCTTTAAATACCCGTAAAACGGAGCACTGATGGAGAGGGGGGAGTAAAATGAGCGCACCGTCGACCTCAGGTTTGTCAGTTGAATTACTGTTACGAGTTATCGACGTTAAATATGGTTACTTTACTTTACTTTACTTTACTTTGGATTAAGCTTATCCAAAGCATAGTCAATAGCCTTTTTCTGTAATTTTTGGTTTCTCAAAGCTTCTGAACCATAATAACGTCCCATTTCGACTGCTTTTTTTCCAATATAAGGGATGCCTTTTGTACAAAGCAATTCAGCTCCAACATTGCCCAAATCTGACATAGTTCCTTTGCTGGTCATCTCTGACCGGCTGTTTACTTTCCCTTGTTTTTAACAAATCAAGTCTTTTTAATGCAGCATTCAGCACAAGTACAAAAGAACATGAGTTTATTATTTTTGGTTCGTTTGTAACCTGAAGGTTCAATGCATTCATTTTTTTTTGTGCTTAACACAATACGATTTCATTTAGTTATACATATAATTTAAATATTTTTAAAATACTGTTCAATAAATTTTTCATTAGCCATTGTATCATGGGTATTAAATACTTTTATTATATCATAATATGAATTGCCTTTATTCATTTCATTTAAAAAGTAAAAACAAAAATAACCACATGTTGTTGTCATAATATTTTATATTTGTTTGTTTTGATGTAATAATGTAATAATGTTATGTTTTCTTTTCTTGCATGCTTGACCAATTCCTGAAATGGTTGCATACCAAAACTATCAAAATAATTAATGATACCATTTTTCACATAAGTCGCAACCCAATGACTTCCACTCATGTATGATTGTTGGAGATTGTACATGAATAATGTTTGTGCTTGTGGTTATGTGGAAAAGTTTCATCACTTGACAAAACATGGGTGTATATTCAAATATTGACACCAATTTATTAAATCATGATTGCTTAATGGAATATTTTTATGAAATTGTGGTTTTAGAGTATTGAGTATTTTAGAATATTGTTGAACGGACTGTTTGGGCCTAACAGTAAACCTTCTTGGTGCTCCTTAAATGCCTGTTAACTTTTTTATTGCCTCAACAGCTAGTGGAATACCAATGCTAGCTAACAGAGTACCAATAAAAACGCCCGTTTGTGTTTTTGTTGGTTTTATATGAAAGGCTTTTTCCATTTGTAGAGCATGAAGAAGGGGTCCTTTTTTTGTTTCATATTTAACAGATCCTTATACGGAATCAACTGATGCATTCTTCCTTTGCCAGTAATACATGTAGACTTTAAAGCTTGACTAGCTACTTCACTTGCTAATTCTGATAAAGCTGATAAGCCAAGTGTTTTACAAGTTGTTGTCCAGAAACAATGTTCTGCCTAATAATAAACTTGAAGATAAAAGACTACCTCCAATTTGTTTTCGAATGTTAGTTTTAGATAATTTGATATCAATTCCTTTTTTTAATTGTTTGCTTTTGTTTAATCTTTTGACAATATTTGCAGGTACTAATAGCTTATCAGGCCCAGTCAATGAGCTATTTGTTAGTCTTAAAACAATTGTTTCTCTTCTATGATGAGCTTTGCTAAAATCCTTTTTTTGGTTTGGCGATAGTTTAAGACATTAATTTAATAAAGTTATATCATTTCTTGTATATATTATATGTTATATAATTTTTAGTTACATACATACTTTTAGTTAAACATAAAAACCGAATTTAAACTATAACAAGTTGATTTCCAATGTTGTCTATATAGCAATGCTTTCTTCATAAAGTACAACAGCATGTACATTAAAATTTTGAGTTGCATTTGCTGACAATCTATATCTGAAAGTTAATTGTTTTGGATCTCGTGTGACTTTTTCTGTTTGAAAAGACAAATCGAAAAATATGAGTGGAAACAGGCTATCATAGCACTTAGGTTAAGCTGAGTACCAGAGTTGTAATCATTTTTTTCTCATTGCATATGCCATTAATTCATTGAAAATATGTACGGTACTTCACTATCGCTTTCGTACTCTAATTCAGGGTAAAATACACCATTTCCATATTCAAGCCTACAGTTATTAAGTGATGCACCATCTAATCCAAATGAATCCATTTTATAACGAGTTGTGTCTTCGTGCCTTGACCCATTAGCATTACGATAGCTTTTATTGAGATATACGAAGACATATTTTACATTATCAATGCTTGCTGATACTTGAAAATAACCACTTCTAGTAGGAGCAGATACTTTGTAAAATTCTCTAAAAATAAATCCCTTTGGATTCCTTCATAGAAGCATTTACAAAATTAGAATACATACTGTCTTTTGGTATCAGTTTTGCTAACCATAATTCGAATGTCTATAACAACTCTTCTGGCGTCAGTTCCGTTAGCCATATGAATCTTCATTGAAACTGATGTTAAATTGAAGCTGCATTGGAACCAACATTTTACTTTCCAATTCTTCAAAAAAGCTAAACCGATTCAGAGGGATGATTACATTGATATGTTTCGCACCTCCTGTTCCATCATTATTAACAGCTTGAGAAATAAGGCGACAAGCCTCAAAACCCAAATAATTATTGTTATTGGTAAAGGTAAAGTCTGCTATGAGCCTAGAAGGCCCAGCAGGCCGGCGTTTATCTCCAGTTTCAGTAGCATGAAGCGACTAGGAATATTTCTCCTCCCCCCTAGATGGGACGCCAGTCCATCGCGGGGTTACCCCAGAGTTAGGTTTGCCGGTACCTATTTATACACCTGGGTGGAGAGAGGCACTGTGTCTTGCCCAAAAACACAACACAATGTCCCCAGCCAGGATAGAACCCGGACCACTCAATCCAGACTCCAGCACACTGACCATGAGGCCACCACGCCTCTCAAATTGTTATTGGCTGTTGTATTATGTGTGTCAAGATACCATAAGCTACAAGGTCGAGAAAGCAGAAAGCAAATCGTTATCTTTCAGAAAAGTACGACATTTTTTTAAATTTCCAAGACATGTTTCGATGTTACGAACATCATCATCAGTTACAGAATATTTGAAAAGCCGTTAGGAGTCTATAACAACGAAGCAAAACATGCACAATTAATTATGATGAAGTCACAATAATTACATATTTGAGTGAGTTACAGAGTGTTTGAAAGAATGTAGAGCCTAAAGTGACAGTGTCAGGTTGATGTGATGAACTTGTTGGTTTAAATTAGGCTTTTCCCAATTTATATGCATAGCCTCCTTGAGTTTAAGTTGAAATTTATTAGGGGCACAATCAAGGATTTCAAAACAATCCGCAGAGCAAGATTGACGACAACGTTCTGAGCTTAGAAAATGTTTGAAGATGTGTGAGGACTTGTCTGAAGAGAGATGTTCACTGACATGTGTGGAAAAATGACAACCATTTCTTAATTTAAACGTGATAAACACTAATTTGATGTCAAGATCATCACAATAACGATTTACAAGGCAATGTATTTTGCTTTGAGCTGTAGTAGAAAAACGGCCTAAATAAGGTAACTTATGAAAGTATTGTTTACCCTTGTGAAGTGGTATTTTGAGTGAAGCCATTTTGGTCGATGGTCGTGTTCAAATATCGATAGACGCATTTAGCGATGAGATGAACGGGGAAAAGATTCTTGCGCAAAATGGAAACTAATTTAACAATGTCCTTGTGGAAGCCCAACCAAGTATTGTTGATCTTAAAAACCCTGTCAATTAATGTCCTGATAAGGTGTGAAACTGAGGTACCGGTAATTGGTGAGCAGACCCGTGAAGGTTTTCTTACGGAAGGTACTAGTGACAACAGAACCACGATGGGTATTCACGATTAAGACATCCAAAAAGGGCAAAACATGATCAATTTCTTTCTCCATCGTGAAGCATATGTTGGGATGTTGACTATTGATATAGTCAAAAATGCAATGGCGTCCTGTTCTGAGTGGAATAAACAAAACATATCATCCACATAACGGCAATAAAATAGAACCTCAGGATCTTGATATTGCTCTAACCAGATCTTTTCATGGTGACCCATAAAGAGATTGGCGAGGACAGGAGCTAGGGGTGAACACATGGCAACCCCATCAATCTGGTCATAAAAGGAACCTTTGAACAAAAAGTGAGTTTCAGCACTAGCAAATGAAAAAAGGCGTTTGAGATCAGAGGGGGTAAGCCTGAGGTCAGGGTTTCCCTCTGAGATGTACTTGACCGCTAAATCAATACATTCCTCAAGAGGGATGTTAGTAAACAAGCTCTCCACATCAAAGGAAATGAGAAATTTGCCAAATATGGGTAAGTTGTTGATTTCTTGAACAAAGGTGAAAGTGTCAGAGGCATTGTAATCATTGGGAATATATGGTTCAAAGGAGATTGCATAAAGGCTTAGCTAAATTGTAGTTATATGTGCCAATAGATGAAACTATGGGGCGGAAACGGGGTGTGGATGTGGGGTCGCGTAATTTTTGCATTTTGGGCAAACCATATTTTCTGACGGTTGGGACCTGTTGGGATAGATGCTTTAACATTCTCCAATTTACCTTGTTTTTTCAGATCCCTGAGAAACCGTGGAAGCCTACCTTCACGAGTAAGGGTAAGGTCTTTACTAATAGGTTTGAACTTAGAGGAATCGTTGATTTTACTAAATAACCATTGTCATATGCAGTTCTATCAAGGATTACAATACCGTTCCCTTTATCGGGTTTCAAAATGACTATGTCCCTGTTCTTTCTGAGACTCCTCAAGATGCTGTGTTTTTTGAGATCTGCAGTGGTACATGTAGGTCTATACGAGGATATGTAGCAGTGAGCAAGGTGACAAAGATCTGCAACTATTTTGCTGGTGTTGGAGGTGTCAATAAGATGTCTTTTCATCATGTGGCTAATCAGTTCGAAGCAAGCAAAAATATCAGTCTTGCTAATAGTTGGAGGATAAATCGAGTGTGTTAGACCAAACTTTAGTGCTTCCAATTGATGTGGGGTGAGGATGTAACCAGAGAGATTCGTGGTGGTTTCTTTGGAGGTGAAAGGAAGAGCTACATTCTTTGTCAGCTTTTTCAGTTTCTTGTCATGAGCCTTGATAAACTGAGTGGAGGTTGTCGAGACATTGTGGGCGATCGACTTCTGCAAAATGTAGCGAGAAGGTCTCGATCAAGGCAAGGAAAGCTGAATTGGACTTAAACTTCCTGCGAAACTGCCAATCCTTTGGCGTCTTTCTTAAGTTCACATGTTTCCGTCTACCAGCTACAACGAAACCGACAGGATGCTTTGGCCTTCAGGAAATGACTATTACAAAGCGCCACACAAAAAGGAATTTCACAAGCTGGTCCTCCAAAGGGACAGCCTATTGGAACACAGCTCTATCATCTTAAACACACTAGATTGCTACATTTTGCAGAAATCGATCGCCCACAATGTCTTGAAAACCTTCGCTCAGTTTATCAAGGCTCATGACAAGAAACTGAAAAAGCTGACAAAGAATGTACTTTTTCCTTTCACCTCCAAAGAAACCATCACGAATTTATCTGGTTACAACCTTACCCCACATCAATTGGAAGCCCTAAAGTTTGGTCTAACATACTTGATTTATCCTCCGACCATTAGCAAGACTGATATTTTTGCTTGCTTCGAACTGATTAGCCACATGATGAAAAGACATCTTATTGACACCTCCAACACCAGCAAAATAGTTGCAGATCTTTCTCACCTTGCTCACTGCTATATATCCTCGTATAGACCTACCACTGCAGATCTCAAAAAACACAGCATCTTGAGGAGTCTCAGAAAGAACAGGGACATAGTCATTTTGAAACCCGATAAAGGGAACCGTATTGTAATCCTTGATAGAATTGCATATGACAATGGTTACTTTAGTAAAATCAACGATTCCTCCAAGGTCAAACCTATTAGTAAAGACCCTACCCTTACTCATGAAGGTAGATGAGTAGCACACTCATGACTCCATTTTGCGTTGCATAGGTCAAAAAACCTTCAAATGCTAAAATGCTCTCTTTATTGTTTCTCTATGTCCACTTTTGCTTTTGATGTTTGTTTCAAGCAAATTCATGCAAAAAGTTACAATTATGCGATATAGAAAGCATTTTTTTCATTTCCCATAATCCTTTGTGGGCGTGGCCTATTTCAGATTCTGGCCTTTTTTCTTCTAAAATAAAGAGTTATTTACAAACAGCAAATTATTATTCTACATATTTAGCGAAAATACATGTTGGCTTTGATAATCAGGGCTGCTATGTTCTGATTCTGAGCAAATGTTTCTCCATTGAAATTCACTCAGTCACATCAAAAACATGCTTGATCACGCTATATTGTATTGCATAATTTATTCTAGCCCTTAAGAATCACTTGGTACACCCCGATTGTTTTTTTGTCACAAGAATGAAGCAAAACATTTCATCTGTACCCGAGTTATGGCGGATTTTTGATGGAAGATTTTGGAGGGAAGCGTGCTTGTGGAGGTTTACGTCACGCTTAATGAGCACAGCATTATAGTGCAAAATGTTTCAGCATTGTTCAAAGCTGAAAATCTCTGGCCTCAGTGGATGAAAATGGCTTAAAGTGCTCACCGTTGTCGGTTATCGCAAGCCCAAGGTAGGATGCTCAATCAGACTACAATACTCGCTTTAGAAACAGCAAAATATTGGAAGTAAGTGGTGAGTCCTCTGTTAATTTGGACATCACCAGTGCAGTGCAGAAACTGTTTCAGTCTTTTTAAATTTGTTCTAGTTACGTCCTCGCTTTGTATTTTGACTTTAAACTTTGACACAGAGTCTGTCACATAAAGCCCATTCATCTGACATGGTTTATGTTTGTATTTTGAGACATGTGCCGAGCCGTATCGACCTATTTTAGAAACTGCCTTTCAAAAGAATGTGAAGCGTTACAACGAAGGGTCAGTACAACGATGTTGTTTTTCAAGAACTTCTAATAAAGAAAAGTATCTGAAAGTTGTTGTGTGCATTTTCCTTTGTTATTCTGATATGTAACCGGAATTTCATAAGATTTTGTGCATTATAAGCAGAGCAATTATTCAAAATACGCTCAAACCGCCATTGTTTGTGTTACGCGTTACATGAACATTCAGTCACTTTTTTTGGGAACAGAAATCTTTTTTTAGGTTTATTTTGAAAAGGATACAACTTAAATTATTTGTACATCAAAAAGACTTATTTGTACGATATGGGAAAAATTTTCAGGGTGAAATAGCCATTAGAAGCCGAGATATTGCAATTAACAAGAAAGTACCCCTAGAATGTAGTGATGACCGTGCTACTCATCGGTACGCTTCAACGGTTTCTCAGGGATCTGAAAAAACAAGGTAAATTGGAGAATGTTTTATACGACAGCATCTATCCCAACAGGTCCCAACCAGCCAGAATATATGGTTTACCCAAAATTCATAAATTAGACGATCCCACATCCACACCCCCTTTCCACCCCATAGTTTCATCTACTGCCACATATAACTACAATTTAGCTTAGCTTTTATGCAATCTCCTTGAACCATATATTCCCAATGATTACAATGCCTCTGACACTTTCACCTTTGTTCAAGAAATCAACAACTTACCCATATTTGGCAAATTTCTCATTTCCTTTGATGTGGAGAGCTTGTTTACTAACATTCCTCTCGAGAAATGTATTGATTTTGCAGTCAAGTACATCTCCGAGGGAAACCCTGACCTCAAGCTTACCCCCTCTGATCTCAAACGCCTTTTTTCATTTGAAACTGCTGAAAATCACTTTTTGCTCAATGGTTCCTTTTATGACCAGATTGATGGGGTTGCCATGGGTTCACCCCTAGCTCCTGTCCTCGCCAATCTCTTTATGGGTCACCATGAAAAGATCTGGTTAGAGCAATATCAAGGTCCTGAGGTTCTATTTTATTGCTGTTATGTGGATGATACGTTTCGTTTATTCCACTCAGAACAGGACGCCATTTCGTTTTTTGACTATATCAATAGTCAACATCCCAAATTATGCTTCACAATGGAGAAAGAAATTGATCATGTTTTGCCCTTTTTGGATGTCTTAATCGTAAATACCCACCACGGTTCCATTGTCACTAGTACCTTCTGTAAGACCTTCACGTGTCTGCTCACCAATTACCTCAGTTTCGCACCTCTGTCATACAAAATCGGTCATATCAGGACATTCATTGACAGGGTTTCTAAGATCAACAATACTTGGTTGGGCTTCCACAAGAACATTGTTAAATTAGTTTTCATTTTGCACAAGAATCTTTTCCCCGTTCATCTCATTGCTAAATGCGTCTATCGATATTTGAACACGGCCATCGACCAAAATGGCTCCACTCAAAATACCACTTCACAAGGGTAAACAATACTTTCATAAGTTACCTTATTTAGGCCATTTTTCTACCATAGCTCAAAGCAAAATACGTCGCCTTGTAAATCATTATTGTCATGATCTTGACAACAAATTAGTGTTTACCACGTTTAAATTAAGAAATCTTTTCTCGGTGAAGGATTCTGTCCCCAGAGAACTTTGTTCACATGTGATTTATAAATTTACTTGTGCTTGCTGTAATGCTTGCTATATCGGCGAAACTGGTCGTCATTTTTCCATACGCGTCAGTGAACATCTCTCTTCAGACAAGTCCTCACACATCTTCAAACATTTACTAAGCTCAGAAAATTGTCGTCAATCTTGCTATGTGGATTGTTTCCAAATCCTTGATTGCGCCCCTACTAAATTTCAACTTAAACTCAAGGAAGCTATGCATATAAATTGGGAAAAGCCTGATTTAAACCAACAAGTTCATCACATCAACCTGACATTGATGCTTTAGGCTCTACATTCTTTCAAACACTCTGTAACTCACTCAAATATGTAATTATTGTCACTTAATCATAATTAATTATGAATGTTTTGCTTAGTTGTTATATATTCCTACATGTAACAATTTTTCAAATATTCTGTAACTGACGATGATGTTCGTAACATCGAAACATGTCTTGGAAATTAAAAAATGTCGTCATTTTCTTAAAGATACCATAAGCTAGTTTTACTGACTGATCTACTGAAATCATCAGAATACTCACAACAAATGTTATCGGTATCATATAATTTAATATCATAAGATGCTTGATAAGACTATGCGAGCCATTAATTACTGTTATTGATCAGCCGCAGCATATCCTGCTCCATCAGCTAATTTTTGAAGCTGAAGTGAAAACGAACTTCAAAATATCCATTATACCAATCAAAAAATGAACTACAATCATGAATTGTAAATTTGTATCCATTTTTTCCTTGATGTTGATTATTGCCAGGAGCTCTAATAACATCATCTAATTGAAAACGAACAAACTCATTTCCTTTCAAATATTCACTTCATCTAAAAGCCATTTATATCATTACATTTAACATCGTCTTTTTATACCTCCAGATGCCAGATATCAAACGGAGCACCATAGTTAAGAAAATATGGTAACCCATTGATGTGAGAAAATTTGGTTTTATAGCCATGACGTCATGAACGTACGTCTGTCCACCCTTTCATGTATGCCAATGTGACCAGTACACAGTATTCTTCCGTCAAGATCGGGGAGAACATAAATCTGGTGGCGGCCTCGCAGTATACATCAGAGACACATTCAAAGCGACACTCCTAAAAGACGCCACGGGAATTAGTGACGAAAATTTCCAACAGCTCTGGATAAAGGTTCAAGTTCGACAGTACAAATCAATTTTTATTTGTACTGTTTATAGACCACCTACTTGTAGCACCACATCAGCTTTCAGCAATAGTTTGTCAAGAAGTCTCCTGAATATGTTGCTGCTTGGCTATGACATTATCATTCTGGGTGACCTAAATTGTAACATTCTCGATGATACAGCGGATAGTCGAATTTTGAAAGACCTTTTCAATTTGACACAACTAGTGAAGGAACCGACTAGAATTACAGAAACAAAACGCTCGCTAATTGATGTTATTATCATGATTACCGATCCTACCCTAGCGGAGTCCTTCTCAGTCATTATGTCCTCAATAAGTGATCACAACTTAGTTGAAGTTGCATTGAGGATAAATCGCCCTAAAGCCAAAGCCAAATACGTCACTACAAGAAGCTATTCTGGGTACGCACCCGATAGCTTTCGCAAAGATCTCTCTCTTGTTCCGTGGCACATGGTATACTTCTTTGATGACATTGATTCCCAAGTGGAAACATTCAATTCTCTCTTCTTGGACGTGCTGGATCAGCAAGCGCCCATCAAACGTATAAAGATCAAGTCCCGCTCTAATCCGTTCGTAACACCAGAAATTGAGCAGCTCATGAAGACCAGAGACCTTTGGCACAAGAAAGCCATTCAGACAAATGACAAACTATACTGGAACGGATATCGCTTCTTCCGACAAGAAGTGAAACACGAACTGAGGCTTGCTGAAAAAATCTATGTAAGAAACGAAATAGCTAACAGTAGAGGTAATGCAAACGCCACTTGGAAGATCTTAAATCGATGTATGTCTCGTGGTATTGCTAAACATCCAAGCACTTTTGAGGACCATGAGACTTTGGCAAATAAATTTAATAAGTATTTTACTTCAGTGGGAGAATTTACTGCCAAAAAAAGGGAATTTGATAACAAGGGAAAACGGTTTGGATAAAGATAAAGATTGTGGTCTTAGGGAAGAAAGTATTGACACTGGCCTGCATGTTGAAACAGAAGAATTTGAGTTTCAAGAGGTAAAAGAAATTGACGGCAAGTCGGTTATTAAGAGTTTAGCTGCCAACAAAGCTCCAGGATATGATAAAATCTCTGCGCAAGTCCTGAAAGACAGTTGTGAGAGCATCGCACCTGTGATTTCTAGACAGGTGAATAATTCGTTTAATGTGGCTGCTTTTCCTAAAACATGGAAAATTGCTGAGGTGATACCTGTACCCAAAGAAGGAAACCCAGAAGAACCAGCCAACAACAGGCCGATTTCATTGTTACCCATCCTATCGAAAGTAAGTGAGAGACTGGCACACAAGCAGTTTGTGGAATTTTTGACAAAACATGATAAACTGTTGACTTATCAAAGTGGCAACAGGAAAATGCATTCGACAGAAACTGCCCTCATAAATGTTACAGATAACATTTTGAAAGCAATAATTGATGAAAAAGCAGTGTCATTACTAGTCCTGCTTGATATGTCAAAAGCTTTTGACAGCCTTAATCATAACCTGTTATTAAGAAAACTATGAAAACTGGGTCTCGAAACGTCTGCAGCTTCCTGGTTTAGTAGCTATCTATCCAGTAGATATCAGAGAGTACGATATGAAGATTCAGTCTCGGAATTGCTACCTTTAAACAAACGGAGTACCTCAGGGGTCAATCTTGGGTCCTGTGCTTTTTACAGTACCATCTACATTAATGAATGATTTAATCAGTGCTGTTACCCACAGTCAAGCCGCTGCATATGTTGATGATAGTCAATTGCACTTTAAATTTCCCGTATCAGACTCATCAAGTGCTATGGCCGCCGTAAATCAAGATCTTAGGAACATCCCATTCAGTAGATGGTGTGCAGAGAATTCTTTACTTATACACCCTGAGAAAACAAAATTAGTAGTTGTTGGCTCAGCACAACTTCTTAAGAGGCTACCTTATATCTCCTTATCTCTGTTGGGCAAAACTATCTCACCAGTTTCATTTGCTAAGGATCTTGTGGTATACGTTGATCAATATCTTAACTATGATGTACTCACCACTAAAACAGCCTCTAGTTGCATGAACCAGTTAGTACAGATAAGTAGAATTAAACACCTCTTAGACAGGAAAACACTTTTATTACTTATAAATAGTTTTGTTTTTAGTAAATTGTTTTATTGTTCCTCAGTGCGGGGGAACACATCTAAACGTAATCTACACAAACTACAGTTGGTACAAAATTTTGCTGCCAGAGTTGTATTAGGTTTAAGGAAATTGTGGTGGTCAACTAGAAAGCCTTCGCTACTTTGACCACCACACACATTTTATAACCTGTACTGTAATTATTTTATCTTGTAACCATGTGTTGTGACTATACTTTTCTTTCTATGTTAATGTTATGTAAATAGTGTGAAATAAATGAACCATGAACCATGAACCATGACCATACCTCTCAGGGGCGGAGATCTCTTAGATGGTTAGATGTTACGGAGAAGGTTTTATTTAATGATTATTTTAGTTTTAGCATATAAATATGTAAATGGTTTAGCTCCAGACTATTTAGGGAAACATTTTGTTAAGCATTCAGCAGTTCATAACAGGAACACAAGGGGATGTAATAATTTTGTGATACCCGGATGCAGATTGTCGATGGGACAAAGGGCATTTTATTTTCGTGGTCCACAGGAATGGAATGGGCTACCTGACAACATCAAGAATACTAAAGAGATACTTTTAAGCGGACACTTTTTAATAATATGTTCTATATGAAGTAATTTTGGACAACATCAAGAATTCTAAAGAAATTGATATTTTTAATAATATGTTCTATACGAAGTAATTTTGGATATATTTTGAATAATTTTGAATATATCTTGATTTTAATTAAATTACTGTAAATAAGTTTTCTTCTTTTTTTAACATTGTGACTGAAAAGCCCTGTTAAAGGGAGTCTCAATAGAAGTATGTATGTATGTATGTACACACGTAAACCATATCACAGGCTCAAGTTAAAAGCTCAGCCAGGAGGCAATACTCCATTTGACACTGTAACTAGTTTACAGCATATATCTTTGATATTGGACATCAATGTTATGGTCAATTGACACCTGTCAAAACAAGGTATCCACTGACCAGTGTCACGTAACCATATTGCGGGCTCAAGTTGGACCTTATCGAGGTCAGCTGTTTTTTTTTTTTTTAAAGTTGACCGCTGACAGGAAAAACCTATGAAGAAGTTGAATCTACTCTAGTGACTCAGGGCCAACAAGCATTGTTATGGTATAGGAACAACTTTCTCTTGACAAATCCAGATAAGTTGCAGTCTCTTACAATTAACCCAAGAAACATAGATGCAGATAAGAAGGGCAGCGTTCTCACCATCGCCAATGACGAGATCATGAAAATACATGACTTGTTCATTGCTTGAGACAATCTTTAACAAGGAAAGGTTTATACTGGCAGATTGGAAGAAAAGTGAAATTGTGCCCATGTACAAAATGGGGACCCTTTAGACTGTGGCAAATATAGGGCAATAAAGCTACTGGAACACATTGTGACAGTGCTACAGTACCATGTAGTTATGACATGGCTTATGATAGAATTCAGAGAGAGCTTGTTTTTTGGTGTCCACACAAAAGAAATGTGCCTGAATATCTGATTAAATTGTTCAGACAACACACAAAAAAGGCAGAAACTGTTGCCAGAACAGGTCAAGGACAAACAAATGCATTTAAACTGTATGTAGGGTTGCAACAAGGATTACATGTACTGCAGCACTGTACTTCCTTGTCCTTCCTTGTTGCTGGTTCTCAACAAAATCAGTCAAAGTACATGTATTAAATAGAAGGGGTGTGCCATGAGAGTTATTGTTTGCAGGGAACTTGGTGGTGGTAGGAGAGACAAGAGGAACTTTGGGTGAACTGGTTGAAGTAGCAGGAAGTTATGACTTGATACAAATTCACTGGTACACGTAAAGTAAATAAATAGTTGTTCTCTAAACAACTACTCACATTTCACTCTAAATATGATCAGTCCAAGTCCCAAATAAATTGAGTGAGTTGCTGGTTTGAACATTATATATTCTATTCGGTCCATACACACTGTACCTTAACTGGTTGGAGAAATCATCTTCCACAGTATCATCATCCCAATTGTCTTCCCACACATGAATGTCGCCCTGGTCTTCGTCAATTGCTGTCCACTCTAAAACCATCACAATTATTAAAACAATAATTATTATTGTATATAATAATAATTATTCTCCTTCAGAAATTAATAAATAAATATTAAATATATTAAATGAAGAAGTATAAGATGTATTGAAGTGTTTAATAAACAAGCAGGAGTGTTCTATCGGGTTTTAAACCATAAGGCGAACCTCAGTGTTTTAGGCTTGATAAAACACAACCTGCAAGCTTATTGAACAGCTTCAGAAACACTCCACAAGATACTCGTCCCTCTGGAGTCCTAACAAAGGTTCAAATTGTGAAAGGAGAACATTAGCATGCAAGAAAAACAAGCTATTGCTTATCAGTATGCTTTATACAAAGAATGCTAACAAGGAGTGTTTTATCAGTTTGCACGTCACGTTTCATCGGTGACCTGACAGGCTGTTTTGCTCATATAGTTACAATACACCCAATGCTTTCAAGTAGTAGACCAAGGAATATCTCACGAGTAATTTGTATTTTCTTGGTAAAGGCTTGTGTGTATACCAAGAAAAATGCAAGTGACGAGTGGGATATTCCACGGTATACCACGAGAAAGGGTTGTATCACAATTTTATACCATACCATAGGTTATTCTTGGAGGATGTCTAGGAGAATGATGATCCCGTAGAGTTTTACACCGGGGTACCTACAGCTATCAACAAGCAATTCCTGACCACTCCTTGACGCGCGTTACTTACGATCATTTCGGATTCAAAATATTCAGTGGCAGGTAATTCAGCAGTTGACCTTGAAATTCAGAAATATTCATTCCTCTGAATTGTTAAGATTAACTTAAATTAATGCTTCAACGACCACACGATAGACGAGTTCAATGAAGCCTCTGCCAATTTGGCGAGTTAAAACGTAAATAAACTAAGCTGCTTCCGTCACGCAAGCGAGAGCGATAGCTCATGAAATACGTTGTTCCATTCGAACTGCTTATTAATGCAGAGTTTCGCGCCAGCCAACATGATATGAGGACCCTTCTTACAGTACTGGCCGCAGGAATAGCAGCATTACACGCGCGTATCATGCGTGTAAGTCCGCCATATTGCGCGCATTTTACACGCAAATTACGCGCGCGTTACGCGCGAATAAAAAAATACACGAAGTTGTGAGTAAAAAAACTACACGCAAATTCTTCACAGTGCGTGTAAAATTTTACACGCAGAGTTTCGTGTAAAAGAGGGCAGAGTATTTAAAGTTGTACATCAATTTGTAGCGGCTTTTCACGAAGAACAATGTTGCATGTCTAAAAGCACTACTGGTTTCCGAAGAATTTATTCAGCTTTGCATTTCAACATTTTCGCAACAAGTGTTCACTGTATTTGAATAGTCAAAAATTGACTTGACTTGTTTTGCTGTGGTCATCGTCTGAATATCGATCACCGCGTGTTTGGATGCTCACCGCATGTTTGCGTTTGTCTCATTTCGAGGACCGTTTCACTGGGTGAAATCATTATAAACTAGTTATAGCTGTCGCTAAAGTGCCAACGAGCCAAGCTTGCGTGATCTGGCAGCTGCAAACATCACGCGGCGTACTCGTGCGGCACTCTCATTGGTTATCGCTACGGTCAACATTTCATCGCTTTGGTCTACATTACAGCTTTTGGTCTACATTACACTCAAATTTGAAGCGCTTCTGAGATTTCGTCCGCCTAAAAATCTTCTCGCGGCTCTATAAGCTGCCGCCTCGCCAGGCCTTCTGTCTTCAGAAGGCCTGACTCGTTGGCAATTACAAGTAAAAGTAATGATATACCACGATGATGTTCCATTTCATTTTCCTTTCACCGCTCACCGCCGGTGAATGAGCGCGTCGCCGATCTATTTTAGAACTAGTTGTAGCTGTCGCTAAAGTGCCAACGAGCCAAGCTTGCGTGATCTGGCGCCTGGCGGCTGCAAACATCACGCGGCGTACTCGTGCGGCACTCTCATTGGTTATCGCTACGGTCAACATTTCATCGCTTTGCTCTACATTTCAGCTTTCGGTCTACATTACACTCAAATTTGAAGCGCTTCTGAGATTTCGTCCGCCTAAAAATCTTCTCGCGGCTCTATAAGCTGCCGCCTCGCCAGGCCTTCTGTCTTCAGAAGGCCTGACTCGTTGGCAATAATACCAATGTTTACCTTTTTAAACCGCCCATTTGATCTGATCTGAGAATAAGACCGAAATAATTTTGCTCTAACGGCTTATTACAGGATTAATTAATGTTATGGTTCAAAGAAAGTTAGTCCGCCGACCAAAAAGGAAATATCTTTCCAGAATCGATAAATGAACCGAGTGGCGGTTTGAAACATTCGCCGAGCTGTGATTAATTTTGAACACTTAATTCTACGCAGCATACAATTTCACTATCGAAAAACGACACGATACGCTTGAATTTTCTGTTTAACCAGAGGAAGATGTGTTTTAAATTTTCATGTTACTTTCGCGAGGGAACCAGGAACCAGGAACCAGGAATTTTAAGAATATTTTAAGAATAAAGCCAAGGCTGAGATTTTGAAAAAGATAGATATAATTTTGTGTGTTGAAACATCAATAAATACAATATAATTTTATGTATTTTAACTTAACCGTATAAAATTATTCCTTTCTCTGAACGGCGAAACTAGCCAACAAAACGAACAAACTGTAGCGATGAGATGGAGCATGTGTAACGCGATACAGATCTAGATACCAAACATTTGTAATTGGTACTCCAATAAATTCTAAAACGGAAATGTCATTAGCTATAATTTAAGAATAATACAAGATTAAGAATATTCAGCCTGGGCCGGAAAAACAACATTCTTACAATAAAAAAGAGTGCAAACAAATAAAAGAATGTAAACAAAGCTAGCACCTTGAGCAGATACATGTGTCTTATTTACGGTAGTTCAGCGTTATTAAAAGTTTTGCTTTGCTGTTAAAATATAATTCGGTCAGTCTATACTGTATTACTGGGAGGGTATTATTTTTCACCAATTGCGTTATTAAAAACGCAAAAACAATCGCAGGACCAGAATTCAAAATAGCATGCATTTACACACAGCAAATGTCAAAAATACGACATGTATGCTTCAAGTTTTCCCGTTCATAGCTGATTCTAACAGCTTGACTTCGCAAATAAAAATACATTTTAAAGTTTCCCTTAGTAATTCAAACTTCCACCTTCTTGCCGTGCGATCGCTCGGTCCGCGCAGCCAACATATTGACTGCCTATTAAATAAATAAAGCACAAGTTCTGAGTTTGCTTGTTTTTCGGTGATGTATCATGATGTCAAGCATTTCCATCGATCGTTCGCTCATTGCAGTTATAACGTTTGATTTTTGCTTGATTAAATGGGGGAAACCGGATAAAGGAAATTTCACTTAGCTTGGTTTGAAATGAGAGCTAAGGATTTGTTGACGGATTACGGCAGCAATCTGAAGATAGAACCTTATTCCAAGTACACTCAAGCAAAGGTTGAATTTCTCAAACAGAAATACCGACTCTGTGATTAACTTACATTGTCAAATTCATGTACATTGCTAAGTGGAAAATACACGCAATCTGCGTGTAATGGACATAACAATTTTACTCATGACAAATTACACGCAGCCTGCGTGTAATTTCAGGTGCGTGTAATAGTTCGTGTAAATTTTACACGCCGTGTAAATCTGCCATCTTGCACGCATTTTACGCGCGTGTAGGTGCTGCTATTCCTGTGGCCAGTACTGTAAGTAAACCCGCTGACCGGGTATTGTCATTTTTGCGTTCCTGTTCAATTGTAGAATGGTTCCTTCGAGCGGTTCCTTCATCATTAGCATTAAAGTTAATTTTGTTCATCGAGAAGGCTGTTTCTTCAATTAACACGTTTGTAACAAATGGAGAGCCACGTTGCCCGAACGGCTGACAATTACTTGTAAAGTTAATTGTTTTCTTCCATCTTTCGGTCGATCAGATCCAAATAACTTTCGCGTATCTTTCAAAGCCGGCCGCTCGACCAATGGCGTCACCGTTACAGTCCAAAGCGCCTTACCGTGGCCACCCAACAAACTTTCACATTTGACAACTACGTGTAAATACGTCAACTCAACAACCCATGCAACGGTGTTTAACTTTCAACCGTGTGAACTTTGCAAGGAGGGGTGACTGTCAATCAAATTCGCACACCCTGATTTGCGTATAACTTTCAAAAAAACTTTGTTAGGTGGCCACGGTAAGGCTCGTCGCACTGTAAGACGAGTTTTCCCAAACACGTGTAAATTTCTTGATAGAATTTCAGCTGATCTTTATAACATCTGTATTAAACGGATCTCAAACTACTTTTAGAAATCTTGTCGTTTGCTGGAAAAAGAAAAAAATGATCAATGCTTTTATTAATGCGACTTTATTATAATCGAATGTGCCAAACATCGCAGATTGTAAATACGGCAAATACGCATACTAATTATCGCTGCGATTGATCCGCAAGAATATGCAGATTTCTTTGATAGCATCTGCTCCAAATAAAAGCATACTGCGTCCTCTCTTAACCGTGGCGTAAATCAACCGGAAAAAATCTAGGTGAAACCTCGGCTTTCGGATTCCGTGCACGAGGTTTTACCTCGGTCAAACTGGGGATTGAACCTGCGGTTTCACCCAGTCACAACCGCGGTAAATGCAGGGCTGTCAATAAGATTTTAAGTAGGCGGAGGTATTTTGAAAGTAGATGGCTATGGGGGCCGGAGGGCCCCCCACAGGCGAGGGGTTTGGGGGCCGCTGAGGCCCCCAGCGGGGTACAGGGGCAGAGCCCGTTGGGGGTCCAGGGGGCAAAGCCCCCGGAAGCAAAATGAGTTTAACGTTGTGATACTGTCAAAAATTGCCTTTCCTCAGGGACATTCTAACAAGTCTCACTTGGTGAAAAGAACAGTACTGTTAATGATTAGTCAGTTGATATGGCTGATAATAAATGGTAGCCCCCCACCCCACCCCATTTGTCGAAAATGCAGGGTCTCACAAATGTCATTTCCATTGTTTTCAAGAGGTATTTCCCACCAGAAAGACAATCACAATCACAATCGAGAGCTCTTCCTGTGCCTGCTAGGGTTACAGAAGCCCAAATACTATTGTAAGCCTTTTCCTGGAATTTGTAGAATACAGTATAAACGAGAGAGATTTTTATTTAGTTCTCTGACATTTGAGGACAAGCTAGGAAATCTCACTGAAAACTACCTCATAGAATGAGAAATTGCAATTTGTTTAGTATTAGAAATCATCCTCCGATTCTGCGCCAAAGGCTGAATCAATGTCTGAACTGCATTCGGTCAGGTTAAAAATGTGATAAACATCTTCCATGTTCTGCTCCTCAGCCATTTCCTTCTCGGTGTGCAATTCTACTTCCTCATCTTCAGCTGTGTCCTCAAAAAAACGACACTTTTGGCAAACCTTGTGGTTGACGTGTTCAAATTAAACACTTACCTTTCGGCGTCTTAGAAACAACGGTGAAAAAATTATCCAGCAAACCTTCGCAGCCATATTGGCTTTTTCAGTCACGCGCAATGTCACACTAAAATGTTATGTAACAGCAGAAAGGAGTCCTGGTAACTACTCAGCACGCGGAGCGGACTTTGTGATGTATTAAGAAACCCACTTTGTCATTACTTTTCTTGGAAGAACAGCCTACAATTCGGAAATAAGATACTTAACTTTTCACATTTCTACCAAGGAAATGAATATGCTGGTCAGACTTGTTCGGTGTCTACACTTTTGGTGTCATTTCGTCAGTGAACTAGCCGGCGATTTTCGTCAGAGTAGCCGGCGACAATCGCCGGCTGCCGGCTACTAATGACAGCCCTGTAAATGCACAAATAGTTTCGAGTGGTACTGTACATGTACATTAGGATGTTTTCACTTGTTGGTGAACTGTATCACACCAGAGTCTCAAAAGCTTAAATACTGAGATAAAAACAATACCAAACTTCACCCATTGCCAAACCAGGGCCAAAAAGAACTCTTAATTTGTGGTATGTCTTGTTAGGCTGAGGCTGGGATTGATGGGGAGGCCCAGGTCAGCCGAATATTTACAACCTGGGCTTCCTTTTTCCGACAATATTTAAGGAAACTTTGGTACTTTGGCCTAGTAAGGATGAGATTAAGGAAAATCTCCCTTCCTCTTTCAAACACAATCCAATCACAAGGAAGATAAATTATAGATTGCACTGAGGTGTTCATTGAGAAGCCAACCTCACCATACACTGTATGCTCAGAGGGCAATATGGAGTGAGTACAAAGAGCAGAACACTATAAAGGCATTAGCTGGGATTACTCCTTCAGGCTAATCAGTCAGTTTCCTGCCTAAATTTTTGACTGGCAGCACAAGTGACAGGAAAATTACACAAAAAGTCAGTTGATTGACCTGCTGGAGGAAAGAGACTCTGTCATGGCTGATAGGGGTTTCAAAGTATGGAATTTGTTGACCAAGAAAAAAGTTTATCTGAATATACCTCCCTTTTCTAAAAAAGGCAAGAGTAAACTTTCTTTCCAAGATTTTCGGGCGGAAAATTTTCTTTACCGACCAAGTGGTTATAAAGGTCCGTGAAAGTAAACTCTTTGTTTGTCCAACCTTCCAACATTTTTGGCACATGTATCCTTTCTGAGTTATTGATTTGTTGAAGTGTTTCGGGCAACTTATAGAGTTCTGTATGGAGATGCCATGTCCACCAATTTATGCCATACATGTATGTGGTGGTTGGTACTCAACGAAAACATCTGGTCGAATCTGGAGTTCACTTTGAAATGAATGCGCTTACTTTTCACCCATGAGATAAAATTAATGTATATCACTGAACACATCTTCTAATGTACTTGAAATGCTCAAACTGCTAAGATTAATGGGGATAGACATTTGTATAAACATAACAACTTTCTTTAATTTTCCAGACATGTTTCAACGGTACATCCGTCATCTTCAGTGTTACATATTTTGAAATCGCCGTTGAATTTAAAGCGCGCGCGATCTTACAAACTTCGTTATATTGCGTTGTCAATATTGCGTATTAAATCAAAACAGAACAAAACAAAAATTTAAATGAGTGACGCCTAGTTCCTTACAGGGAGAGAGTCAGGTTAATGTGTTTCACCTGCTGGTTGAGATCGGGCTTCTCCCATTTTATATACATGGATTCCTTAAGCTTCACTTGGTACTTAGTGGCTGCAGAGTCCAGGATCTCGAAGCAATCCTGTGTGCAGGATGCCTTACAAGACTCTGAACTCTGCAGATGTTTAAAAACGTTCGAAGATCTGTCTGAAAGTAAGTGCTCGCGCACTCGTGTTGAGAAGTGTCGGCTGGTTTCACCAACATAACAAGCATTAAAACTTGCACACGAAAATTTATAGACCACACGCGTGCGAAGCCCTACAGGGACAGCATCTTTCACATTAAAAAGACTCCTGACTTTGAAAGTAGTGAAGACTAACCTTATATCAATAGGTTTACATAACCGATTAGCAAGTTTGCGTATACACCTCTGTGCCGTGACTGAGAAGTGCCCAACGTAAGGGATTTTAAAGAAAAACTTAGGTGTTTCCTGGGGCTCGATTCCTGAATGAGACTGTGTTTTCCCTCCCTTGACTGCTGTCTGAATATATTTAGAAATATATTTGTTGATAAGGTTTTCAGGGAAGAGATTCCTCCCCAGAATGACAGACAATTTTTGAAGATCAGTATGGAACCCCATCCAAGTGTTGTTTATCTTAAAAGTTCTATCAATCAAGGTTTTCATAAAATGGGAGAAGCCCGATCTCA
>NC_090883.1:13506943-13509443 GCF_036669925.1 Montipora capricornis
ACAAAAGTAAACTTGATGAATTTTTTTTGGCTTTAAAACACAAATATCCAGCCAGAAGGACTTTGCACCATTAGAATAAGCGTATGGTGAGATTTTTTGCTCGTTTAGTGATGCACCGACCAGCAAAAATGCAAATTATTTTCACATTTACCACACCGCAAACGACTGAGACTAAACAAAGACAAGGCGACAAAAGAAAGACAAAAGGTGAGCTCATAAATACTAATGAGCCTTTTTGCGTATGTGTTGATGCACATCTGCGTTTTTTTTTTGACGCGTTTACGCGTTTTGCGTTTGTGAGTTTTTTGCGTATATTTTGGTTCGCTTATTTCCCAGCTGCACTGTATCTTTGACGAGGGCGTGTTTTTGGTGCGTGTGTTATTAACGCAAATGCATGTGCGCAATTTTCTTATGTTCATTTTACGCGCGTTTTTTGAAACGCTTATTTCTGGTCGGCATTGTATTTTTCACTGCCTGTCTTGTTTGTACAATAGGCCGTTTCCGAGTTCATATCCGCCTCCTCTTCAAAGCGAGTCTAAGTGCAAAGTTTTTGTGATGATTAATTAGTTTGACTTTACATATGAATGAAAACTAATTTTCATAAGAAAAACTTTGCACTTCTATAGACTCGCTTTGAAGAGGAGGCAGACATGAACTCGGAAATGGTCTGTTGACTTTCCATTCTTGAGCTCCATAAGGGTATATTTTGTTTAAAGATCCACTATATAAAATGCCATTCACGTTACAATGACTTTTGACGCCATTACAGGTTAATTAAATAATCTACTGAGTCCACTGGATAAAATCTACGCATTTCTACTACCCCCTAAAACCTAGCAAAAATACGCGCAAATGACTCTACCCACAAAGACACTACTTAGCAGGGGAGTGTCAGGAAAGACTTTTCCCGACATGGAAAGAACAAAAAAAGAAAAAGAAAAGAAAACAGTACTACTAAATGCTACTCATTTTCTGACTGGTTTGCCATACTGGCAACCCAGTAATAATTATATTTCTAGGTCATCTCTGTAACTTACTCAGTAGAACGAGGGGAACATGAACCAAGCAAATTACGTAATAACACGGTGTGCAGTGTTATGGACAAACACAACGAATTAAAAGCAATAGCACAAAGGTTTATTGAACAGAAAATGCTCAAAATTCCTAGTGACACAGCCTTGCAACTTGAAACGACGAGACCATAGGTCGCAGAGTTAAGAGGTAGAACACAAAGTCGTAAGGACGATGAAAGGTGATAAAGGCAAAACAGAAACTAATTTACCTAACTACCTATATAAAAGTAACAAAAAGGTATGTACCTATAGAAGGCTAAGGCAAACGCTAATAATTTCAAATACATGTAGCACATCAATGAAATACAACACAAAATAAGATCAAACTAGCTGATTAAAAATCTATAGGATACGATGATAGAAATTTGACAATGATCACATCAGTGTAGATTGATCAATAAATCCATGTTGAGGACTAACGATTAAAAACTGATCCCTGAAAACTACATACTAAAGCAAATAAGTATATTTAAGACAAGCAAAACTTAAACTTAAAACCAAAACTAAATACTGGAAAAAACTAAATCAAGAAAATAGTAAAACTAAATCACTTTGGTTTGCACACTCACCAATGCTAATCTTGACTAAAAGCTCTATAGGGAACTTGACGATGAGTGTAGAATAGAACTAAAATCCAGATGGATGAAGAAGTTGACCGTACGAAGTCTACGCTAGAACTGAACTACCACTGAAAACACTAAAACTTATGACTAGTAAAACGTGCCTGAGACAACCTAGAAATCATTACGCATTTCTTATGCTGGTGTTAGAGTGAAGAATTCGCAACCATAATAGCAATGACTAAACGTTATCTATGAAGGTGATAACCCTTGAAGAAATACCGAAACACATACTAGCGATAATGTAAAAAATAAACGATATAACATCTTGCTTCAAACCAACAATCTTCAACCTCGTAAATTAAAATACAGAAGACCTCACTACTTTTATTTTAGAATTTGATGACTTCATTGTGAAAACCATCTATTTGTGTGGAATCAACAGTTTCTGATAAATTATATATGTAGAAGGTCTGTAATTTTTAAACGAAATCAATGCCATACAAAACAATGAGATACTTACTGTACCCAAGTTTGTTGATGATACAACATCTATTCCCTGTTACAGTATGTTCTTCCTCCCAAAACAACAAAAATCCTCAGATTTTGGCAATTTGTCCTGCCTTTGCTGTAGTTTTTCTCACAGTATCACCTTTACGATTATTATTATTATTAACTTTCCATTTTCCAACTCCACAAAGGCATACTGATCTTAGACTGTTCTTAAAATTAGAAAAATTAGCTTACAATGTAGTTTCAAATTCAAATTTATAAGGTTCAGTATGATCTTAAAATTAGAGCCTTAAAATAAGACAGACTTTCTTAATCTAAAACAGATTCTGTGTGATCTTAAAATTAGAACCCCAA
>NC_090883.1:13516943-13531943 GCF_036669925.1 Montipora capricornis
TTTCATTTTTCGCCTTTGGATATCAAGTGAGCTTTGTTTCTAATATTTTACTAACTTGGTATTATATAAAACACGGAAATCAAATAGCAATTTTTTTATGGATTTAACCATAGTTACTAACTAAGATTTAACAAATTAACATTGAAGGAATCGAATGCCTACAAGAATGCATCACAGTGTTTACTCAAGTCGCATCTTAGTTGTCTGACAATTTACATTTACCGGTATTTTGTACTCAACTCAGCAAAGGTGTAAAATATTTGGAAATGTGACAGTGAAAAATTACTTGAATGAAAGCTTGTTGTCTCTTTTGTGCTTTATTATTTACGGTCAAGGTTCTTTCGAAAAGGGTTGAATGTGAACTGTCAGAAATTTATTTAATTGCATGTGCTTTGTGATTGTTTGTTTCGCTTGCACGCACGCAACTGAAATAGGGAGGGTTTCTTGCCTCTTATAGCAAATATGTTGCTTGTTTCAATAAATGTTTCGCTGGAAAATATTTCTGTGAAATTTCTAGCTTTTGTAAATTTATCATGTTGTGTAATTTTCGAGCTTAGCAAATTTGCATACATGTGTTGAAATGTGATACGGGGAGAATTTTTGTGGTAACGCATTAGTCACGAAAATAAACAGGTCTGTTGGAAGCGTGCTTGAGTTTCAACAAAATGACCCCCAAAATCGGCAAAAGATTGTGACGCTGATGAATAATAAAGTAGCTGCTATTACCAAAACGATGGAATTACCTGGTGATAAATAACCTTGTCTTGGAGAGTAAATTTTTGATTTTCCAGAAACAATGGTCAACCTCTGAGAGTTGCGCGATTGTGATCTTTGTGTTGAATTCGCACATTTCTTGTCAAAATTTATAACAATCGAAATAAAAAGAAAACTAACAAAAACAAAAACCCGGTAGCTTGGCATCATTTGACACAGATGCTTCACTGTTTCGCGAGTAAACATGCCGCGGTAAAATAACGCGGTAACTTGATCACTGCGCTCGCTGAATTCGATGTGCGATTTACTCGGTGCAGCCAAACTTGTACAATTACAACAAAACAACTAAAATCTCCCAAACTGTTTTTCGCTGATGGTAACTTTTTATATTCGTGGTTCAAAATAAATGTTGTTTTCATGTCGTAGATTTTATTACCGATGGCAAAATATTTTATGCTCGATCGACCGTCCTGAAACTTCCTTCTGCTCTTCTTAAAAACTGTGTATCCATATTTATTTACTTTTACATCAATATTTGTTTTGGATACAGCAAGCTAACAAAATCTGTATCTTGCTTGGTTCGCATTTGATAGCATTAAAATAGAATTTTCGGTCCTATGCTTCTGTTACTGAGTGGTATATTTCTTAGGTCGCCCATCCAGATACTAACCCCGCCGAATAGGAATAACTTCAGCTTTCAACTGTTGTTTACAAAGCTTTCAGATGCTGTCAGATGCTGTCAGTGCACGCTTACACTTGTGGTGGAAAGAAGTTGCATGATCAACATGTCAGCCCAGAAGCCAATGTTTCTCGATTCCCTTTTATTTTCTTCAGTCTCTCTGGGTTCAGTACTTTGCTAGTAACCACATGTCTTCTCAAGGGGCTATTTATCTAAGACTTATACCATGGCGCTACAATGATAGACAATACCAAAACAATATCGTGTACTGTTAGACCTACATATTACGCAAAGACAACGGTCAACATGTCATCCCAGAAGACAATGTTTTTCACTTCCCATTTATTTTCTTCAATCTTTCTGGGCTCAGTACTTTGCTAGTAACCACATGTCTTCTCAGGCTATTTACCCAAGACTTCTACCATTTCACTACAATGATACACAATACCAAAACAATATCGTGCACTGTTAGAGCTACATATTACGCAAGGACAACTTGAAGCTCCTGGAAGACAACACACAGTTCAGTTGACATTATGGAATAAATCGCTGTGTTACTTCACTACCACACGTAAGCAATGCGTGTCAATTTTTTTAAAGAGGACAGGAATTTCTTCTTTCTGACAAATGATTAATTAATAGGCCGGTCGCCAGGTTTTTAACCTCACAAAAGGATCTGTTTCGTCGTACGAACGTGTGAAGACATGTGAGCCAAAGGGCCGCTGCTGGTATGACGTCTGGTTTGACTTCTGGTACGACTTCTGGGTCCCCCCCCCCCCCCCTCCAACTTGAAAAAAATTGCGTGGAACGCTGCACGTACCACAGGCAACCCAGTGTACCCTCACGGAGGGTCTAGTTTGGTAAATAATCGGCACATTTCCTGGTCAGTTGATCTTTAGTGGTTAAGTGGATAACAACAGTTCTTTCAAAGTGGGTGCTCCGGGTTCAAATCCTGTCCAGGAGCTGCTTTTATATTTTTCTTTTTATTTGCTACCACAAGTCCTGGGACAGAGTTGTCAAAATGGAGGATAATACTTCATTTAAGGCAAAGTGACACTGAAGGATAATTTTTCATTTGAGGAAGAGATCGTGTTGCAACCTCGCTTCTAAGCAATCTCTTCTCCCATTTTGTCATTCTCGTCTCCAGAGCCACCCGGCCCTCTTAGCTGCTTAATCCTCTAAAAGATGGCGCCACGCGTGGCCTTTTGGGTAGATCGACATTCAACCTCGTTCCCAGGGTCTTCTCGGCTTTCAATATGGCGGCGGTTCTTCTCGAGACCCGCCGCCATATTGAAAGCCGAGAAGACCCTGGGAACGAAATTGCCTGTTCACCATGTGATGCCTGAGACAGTTACGAATTACACCAAAGCGTATTGACAGAAAATGGATGAGCTGCAGCAGCTTGAACAGCTATCTCTTGTGTCTAAGATTTGCACGGAGTTGGACAATCACTTGGGCATCAACGATAAGGATCTCGGTTAGTCAAGTTTTTCAATCACACGCAAAATTTATATCAAAGGAGAGCTCTATAAGCTAAGTTTTGTCTATGCTGAAATTGATAAGCTGTAATTTGCATTCTACTTACGTACGTACATACATATATTTTTAATAATCCTGGCAGTCAGGAGACTATACAGTATGTTAAGAAATGGTCAGCGTTTTGCCACTGTTGCCTAATTGGCAAAGAAATGGTTTATACTGTACATCCAGCGATGAAGATTATCATACATGTATACATACATGTACGTCGCCAAAAACCGAGGGTAGCCTGAACTACGGCTAAACGTATTGAAAGACTAGATAAAATTAACTAGCGTCAGCATAATTTACTTAGTTCTTATTAACCGAGCGGGAGGTCTGTATGGGAGAATCTTGACCGAGGTCGCCAGTACAGACCTAACGCCGTAAGGTCTGTACCAGCGACCGAGGTCAAGATTCTCCCATACAGACCGACCTAGCTCGGTTAATAAGATGTTTATTATATGGCCAACAAGAACAATTTAATTCTTTTAATGTAACTGGTTTGTACTAACTGACATTTTGTTTGCGAACGGCGATGAGTGGCAATGAGCTGAACTTAATTCTGTCAAAGTTTGCTTTTCATCCTCTCTTTTGTCATCATGCTGTTTGGCACTTCCATAAATAAATATTGGTAGAAGAAAATACTCAATATTTTTTCATTTTAGTTTGCATCTTTTCACCGCAAAACATTACCGGTCTAGATGCCGGTCTAGATGGGAAAATCTAGACCGCGGTCAATATCGATTTTAGCCAATGAAATTCGTGATTTTTGTAGTTCCCAGTCCTCGTGAGACATAGCCATATAATAATATCCAATAATAAACGAGATGCTTCCGTGAAGCTTACACTCGGTTGCCTGTGGTATGTGTTACAGAACATCAGAAGGCACTGAATTGTGTGGTATTTACTACAGCATTCCGGTCTCTCAAGAATAACAAATATTATTAAAGAGAAGCGAGAAACATTGGCTTCTGGGCTGACATGTTGATAATTTTCAAGTTCCGTTACAACTTCTTTTCACCACAAGTTTAAGCGGGCCCTCTGAGCATCTGACAGCTTTTCAATACCAAAGTTCACTGAAGTTAAACCCTGTGTTCCAGTCTCTGTCTCTGGTTGAGTCTGAGTATCCAAACTGTGGCATCCTTGTAACTGGGGACTTTAACCGTTTGGATATTAGTGGTCTTTTGGGGCATTTTCGCATTAAACAAATCGTGAAAGTACCAACTCATAACGACGCCACCCTCGATTTGATACTGACGAATATGCATGAGCATTACTCTGTGCCTCAGGCCTTTCCACCATTTGGCCTGTCAGACCACAATACGGTGATGGCAACCACGTTGCATGGAAAGTGTAACAATAACTCCAAGAAAACCATCACAAAACGGGACCTGCGGGCCAGCTCCAAGGCTGCAATGGGGAGGTATCTAAATCTCTTTGACTGGCAGTTACTTTTCGCCCCCCTGACAAGTTGCGAGGAAATGTGGAATACATTTTTTCGAGGTAGTCTGTACTGGTCTAGACATCTAATGCCAGAGAAGGAGTACTGTGTCTCTACAGCTGACCCCCCCTGGATGACTCGGAAATTGAAGTCACTCATCCTCAAGAGACAAAAGGCCTTTAACACTCATGGCCCTGACTCAGTCCTTTTTAGACACTTCAGAAATGTCGTTAACAGGGAGAGGAAAGCGTGCCGAGGCTGGTATTACGAATCGAAAATACAACAGCTGAAGGGAGAGAACCCCAGGAGGTGGTGGGATGAGGTGAAACGGCTTAGCAGCGCAAAGACGAAGGGTGGGGACTTGATAAGTCAAATCAATGTTGACCAGTTCTCTGATCTCTCTAAGCCAGAGCAGGCTAACGTCATCAACGCCGCTTTTCTTGAGCCCTTGGATCAGTACGGGTTGCAAGAGCCGCTCAAGCGCTTTCTCCTTGAGGATGAGCCCGAATTCTTATGTGTTACTGAGGAACGCGTGCTGAAGGTGCTATCTAAACTCCACACGCGAAAGGCGTCCGGCCCTGACAATGTGCCGAACTGGCTACTTCAGGAGTACGCGGATATCCTGGCCTCCCCCATTGCGCAAATCCTCAATGTGTCATGTCTCGAGCAGCGTCTGCCAACCATCTGGAAAATGGCTGATGTTCCTCCCCTTCCAAAGAAGAAACCCGTACTTGAACTGAAAAAGGACTTGAGACCGGTGTCACTGACACCTTGTGTTTCTAAGGTGGCTGAGGAGTTCGTGGTGGAGGACTTTGTCAAATCAGCTGTTCTCGACGTCATAGGTGGAAGTCAGTATGGGGTGATTCCAAAGTCCTCCACCTCCATGGCTCTTATTAGCATGATGCATGCTTGGGCTCTAGGGACATATGGGAATGGTGCAACAGTAAGAATCGCAAAGCTTTTGATTTGTTTGACCACGGTATTTTGATTGATAAATTAGAAGGGTTATTCATGCCCCGTAGTGTTCTTAACTGGATTATCGATTTCCTCTCAGATAGATCCCAGCGAATCAAGTTAGCAAAGGGTTGCTACTCTGAGTGGGGTCCAGTCCCCTCTGTGGTACCACAGGGTACCAAAATGGGCCCGTGGTTGTTTATTCTTTTCATCAACAATTTGGACACAAGTTCTCCATATTTATGAAAATTTGTGGACGACACCACGGCCTCGAAGCAAATCGAAAAGGGAAATTTTAGTAACGCTCAGGGCATGACCGATCAGATTATTGAGTGGTCTCATGCAAACAGAGTTGTCCTTTATCCTGACAAGTGCAAAGAGATGCGTATTTCTTTTGCTTGCGATCCTGAGTGCTTTGACGCCATAACTATTGAGGGCAAAGAGCTTGAGGTTGTTAAGAACGCCAAATTGTTAGGGTTAACTATCAGTGACAATCTGACATGGAACGCGCATGTAAATGAGATCATTAAGAAATTGTATCTCCTGGTTCAACTTAAAAGAGCGCGAGTGCCCCCCTCAGATCGAGTTCTTGTCTATAAAGCTTGTGTTCATTCCGGGGTAGACTATGCTGTGCCCGTTTTCTCTAACGCCCTGCCGCAGTACTTGAAGAATGAGCTCGTGCGTTTTGAGAAAAGGGCGTTATCGATAATTTTGCCCGGCATGGGCTACACAAGTGCTTGCGGCTTGTTGGGCATGACGCCTATTACCGAACACCACAGTCTTTTGTGCAGTAAGTTATTCGACCAGATTTGCTCTGATACTGGTCACAAAATCATTAAATAGCTTGCTGCCTCCTAGGAATGAACCCAAATATAATCTGAGAAACCATCGCCCTTTTGCCATCCCACATTTGAAAACAAATCGAACCAAAAACATGTTCATCTTTGCCATGGCTTGCAAATGTAAGAATTAGGTTGGTTTCAAACGTTTTTTTTTTATGACAGCAGTTTCTGGTGTTGGATTTAACTATTTTGCCTTGTTATTTTTGTTTTAATTGTAGCGGAGTTCATAATAATGCTTAGTGAGAAAAACCCCACACTGGACAAGTTCAGAGCAGCTTTGGCTGAAAATGGTGCAGAATTTCCAGTAAGTAAATAATGTTTGTGCATTCTGACCCTGAAAGCATGTACTGTACATGTACAATGTAACTAATACCTCCGGTATTATTTCCAGTCTCGAGAAGTTCTTTTTATAGTTTTTCACAACTTTGTGGGGGTTAAACCTTGAATCATAGTACAGTACAGCCCAGGCTATTTGCGGTTTACGGTTAGACTCATGACTTCTTGCAGCTTCTTGCGGATAGGATTTTGAAGTTCTTGCATTTGGAACTTCTTGTGGATAAACCGCAATTTGACTTCTTTTGACCGCTCGCGTCACAGTTCTTGCGCCACGTCTTGGGCGTGCATTATTTTTCGACTGTACTGAACATTTGGGCCTACATGTATTATAAGTAACATAAAATATCATTCAGGCCATAAAGATAAGATATGTGAACCAAAATAAAAATTATAATATGTAGATTTAGCAAAGCCTAAAAGCGGAGCTCCCTGGTCATTTATTCTTACTGCCTGTAGGGTTAGTGAAAATAAAAAGGTTTCAAATTGTCCACATTTTGGTGTTTCTGGTTGCTGCTTAATTAAATCATTTTCTTTGCTTTCTTCTATAGAAAAATTCATTGCCTAACTAGTGAATTCCTTGGTAAATTTCATGCTAAAAACCGATATCGCATGAATCATGAAGCGATGAGTGCATTATCAGTTTATCGAGTGACATTTACTTTGGAATTCCCTAGTTTGGCAATGAATTTTTCTTGAACCGCATGAGTTTCAAAAGAAAACAAGCACACACTCAGTGAGCGAACTGGAAAGAAAAAAAAAGCCATTTCAGAGTCAACTGTCAATAGCCAGCGAATAGGAATCACGCTAAAATTAGAAACCATCAAAAAACTTTTTCAGTTCAAGGTTTAAAAAAAAAAAGTTTAACTGATGTACTTTATTCCACGTTATTTCTGAAAACGAGATCATTCACATTTTGATATATTTCACTGAAACATGCCAGCTTGGCTTGGAACAAGAATTGGCAAAATACGGCAATGCACCAAGAAAGGATGAAATTCAAACAAGATCCGCTTCAATACTAAATTACATGTACCTTTAGGTGCTTTAACAAACTTCTGAAAACACAAGCTAGTGTAATTTCCCCCTAATTTTATGAGAATTCATTGCGATTAGGTATTTATAACATAAGGGCAAAATTGTCTTGTCACTGTCGAGGCACATTGAAAAACAGTCGGGCAATGGATTAAAAAAGGCACTATTTTTATAATATTTTGAGACCATTTTCACAATAAACCGTACTCAAGCAAGAAAGGTAATCAGCAAATTTTATCTCATACAGTATTTCACGGTTTTCCAAGGAAAAAGTGATAAGCCTGTGTTGAAAAAAGCGTTTATCTCTCTCCCAAATCGTTTTTTGGATGTTGAATAAGTTTCTGCCATACATTTTCTCACAGCAATTTGCAATGTTTGCCCCTTGCGATCCCACTACCCTTTGTGTATAAAGTAGGAATCCGATTACTGGTAACGCTACCAAATCTTACACAGCTTATCGAAGAAAAGTGAGAAGCATCGAAATAAGTGGTTTCACTCCTTGGTGTTGATTTCTGTAGAGAAATTAATTTATCTTTAATACTTCAGAGGATATATATGTACATGTACGGAGTAGTATTGGGATTGCAAAAAAAGGGAGTTGGATGACTTGAGAAAACTTGAGCCGTTTCAGTATGCTCTCATTCTCAATTGCTCACGCCTCGGAAAGCAGGACATGACATGGCAAATCAAAACTTTTATCATTAAAGTATCCAACTTTTATTTTCATAACTACTCAATGGCTTTATATTGTCAATTGAAGCTATGATCCTCGCAGCTATGAACGCAAGTTTTGCAATTGCATGAAAAAGCTTGAAAAATTCAGGACTTCAACAGGGTTTGAACCCGTGACCTCGCAATACCGATGCGGCGCTCTAGCCAACTGAGCTATGAAGCCACTGATGTTGGGAGCTGGTCATTTGTGGATTCCAATGTTCCCCATGACGCATGACACATGTTCCTGTGACGGTTTCAAGATACATGTAGGAAGGTAGATTGACAAGGTAAAAAACTTAAAATTGCTAACATCAAAAACACCCTAGAATTGAAATAAATCTACACCTGGTGGTCAACAGCACAGTCACTCTTCTGTACTCCTTTTGCAGCATGTTTTGTGTCCCTCTGTGACTGTCTGTGATGCCTGTCTTGAGTACAGCTTTAAAATGCACTTTTTAACTCTTTGTAGTTTTACATTGTCTAGAGGCATCTTTCCTTTCTTACCCGAACAGTTACATCCAGCTAATTCTTCCGAAGTAAAGAGCATCTGAACTAAATTTATCGCAAATTCCCTCGTGCGCAGTGATCACATTTGATCATAAATTTGTGGATTCCAATGTTCCTGTGATGGACTCGTGGCATTTTGAAACACTTTTCTCTCTCGAAAAACTTAAAATACCACCATGATAGTGTCAGACTGTTTTCATTCCATGTGATCGTCGAGTACACTTCGATCATACAGGCAAAGAATAATTATAATTATTCATGTCGTTCATTGTGATTTTTACCCAATTACAGAAACTGGATTCAAAAGAGGACTTAAGTCGCTTGGTTTTCTGCGTTACTCCCAAACAACATTCTCAGACAAACTTTGGCAGGTTTTATATCTTTCATTCGTATTCTCAGTTGCGTTTGGTGCTATTTACATGTAATAGTCTATCGAGGAATCAGTCAATCAACAACCGCATTAGCTTCTCAATTTCTTCGACTACATGTAGATTCTCAACTTGATTAGTAATCGTTGTTCCTCGATTCTCTACCATCGATCCTCATGAAAATCGAGGATCGATGATCGAGTCAAGAATCAAGACTCAAAGAGACTGTCAACTTACTCTTGCATGGTATGGTTCCTCCCGTATCACCAATCAACGCTGTCACATGGTCAGCGGGTGCTGGCACTAGTGCATGCTCCAGGATAACTATTTTAATCTATACTTGCATGAAATTTTTTTGATTACATCCAGATGTTCTAAAGTCATTTTTGAGTACAAGTTTCAGAACAGAAGAACTGATGCTTTTCTAAAAATAATTAATTTTAGCAAAAAAAAAAAGCAAATTTTACTCCCAACCCCTGCCCCCTTAAAATCTTGAAACGGCTGTGAGTTACAGATTGCTATCAGTATCACATATTATTGAAAACTACAGTTAATGTACTTTTCAAAAAAAGGTGTTAGCCTTTGTCCCCCCAGGAGGTACCCACAGCCCCCCTGACTCATTCACTATTATCAAAAGTTTGCATGACAGACAGCCAATTGAAGTAATCGTTTACAAGCTTTGGAACAATCAGAGTGAAAGCTGATAAGAAATGTGATATACATGTCATTTTCTATTAATTCAATAAAGGCTAGAAGAAAAACCACTTACTCACTCGGTAGTTAACTACTGCTCAAAAAATCAAAATTAGGACTTCACTGGCCAATGCTAAAGCCCAGTCTAAACGATCAAACATTTTTATCGTCAAACAGATCATGTGCAAGCTGTATTTTTCAGGGTGGCTAAGTGATCAACAAACATTTCTTCATGACACAAAATTGATCAAACGCACATTTCGTATGGTGGAACTGGTGAATAAACGAGCAAATGTACAGTGTATTCATCCAAAAGGACATGCGCTAGTCAACTCGAAACTTCAACATCCCCCTTCCCGGGCAAACCCCGGGCATTTGAACTTTTGTAGCCTGTGTACAGCCTCCCACTCTCCGCAAAAAAAATTCGGAAAGGAGCATCTGTGATTTATCGTTGACAATCGTGTTCAATACCACATGATTTTTCCTAGAATGTGTGGAAATTGATTCGATTGGTTATTCGAATGGTGTTCCAGGCTATTGGTTATTCGAAGGGTGTTCCAGGCAATATTTTAAGCTACCAAAGTCTCGTTTAGGGTTCCACGAAGAAACACAGAATTATGCGAAGAGAAACAGATGTCAAAATTTCTTTTTAACTTGTTTTTAGGGGTCAAAATTTGCTTAAGCCACGCCCAGATTGGTCTCCTTTAGGGGTAACAAAAAGCTTGAGCCATGCCCCAAGGGAGTCCACCCATTCCCCCCCCCCCCCCCCCCACCTGGGGTTTAGCCGACAAGTAAAGACTGTTTACATGTACTTGTTATTTTCATTACCTCTGTTCTCAAAGCAGGCTTTTAAGGACAAAGGTAGGACAACCGTCGAATTGATCACATAGTCCCCCATTTTCTTTTAATGCTTGGCTGAGCACTCGCCCCAGTGTTTTTGCACCCCCTACAAAGTGACCAAAAAAACCTTGAAGAGGTCTATAACAGTAGCTCTTTGGACAATTCCCTTTTTTAATCATCATCCAAAGTCTCATCAGATGACATCAATGCAAGTCAATCCTAATTAACCTACCTCTTTATTTTCTGTTCATAAAGCAGTATTGAGTGCACAAATCATTATGGATGTGGCCAACTTCAGGAATTGTTTTTAGACTTTTTATCTGGCTCACAACCAAAGATCAACCAGCTATTGTAGCCATAATGGCTGCTACTGTAATAGCGCTTGCACTATTACTAAAAATAGACTTAGTTACATGAGCCCCCCGCGTAGAATCAGACAAACATTTGGATCTTCTGAAAGGAAATGTATGAGTGAGGTAAGCCATAGTGAAGGAAAAAAGAAGAAAACTTTATAAATCTGTGGATTTGGTTTCTAAAAAGGAGGTAGAATGGTTAGTGCTAATCACTGTTGATGTAAATCGCACTCACAGTATCCAGATAAATGACCATAAATTGCCAAAATCCCTCCAAGAGTTGCAGGAATCAGGAGATATAAAAGTCTTCATACAGCTGCCAAAACTATTGTAAGACATCGAGAAATGTAAACCGTGGCTAATCAATTGAACGCAGGAATTCTTAACTGTGAAAAACGTATATTTGTGCTCTACAAAAGGTCCCACAACAGACGTTCCTGATGTCCACCAGGAGTAACAAGGAGGTTCACAAAAGGGAAAGCAGTACCGCTTCGATTAACACATTTTTCACATTCTAGTTTTGAAAAATGCACGAGACTTTGAAGTACACCATAAAAATAGAGGATACTCAGAGAGCAGTGTAAAAGGCATCCCTCTGAGCTGAAAGTCTCTAACAAAAAGAGGTCATGCACTAGGAGATGAAAACGCAAGTGTAATTCTGACTTTGTCACAAAATACCACTCCGCTCACGAGGAAATGGCAACTGACAGAAAATTACCCACATCTCAGAGAAATATTTAACATGCCTCTCATATACTACAGATATCACAAAGAAAAAAGCCATGTAAGGTATCTCAGTCAGAGCAAAACAGTCAACCATTTGCGAACAGCAGGAGTAGCGTAGGCCCATAAATACTTTTCCAACATGCCAGCCTGTCGACGGAGTAGAATAGAGAACAGAACTTGCACTATGGTACCATTTCTTTCCAACATTGAACCCTTTTTTGTATTTTTGCCGCAGACCAAGGGTCATTATCGATGCTCGGATCAAGCGCGTGGTCACTTCCACTGTTTACAAGACCTAACACAGCCCCTCACTGGTCCTCACTCGTTTTAAAAGGTCGTCACATTTGCCCGTCAATTTCAACCCCCTATACTTTAAACACCGTTCTAGCTGCTCAATTGTGTATTCTGGTTCTCTCTCGAGAATAGAGCAAAGAACACAGTCAACATCACTTTAAACCGAAGAGAATGAAGTGAATTTTATGCCTTGTTTCCTTTGTGACTCTTACAGACTGAACTTTGTTTGTTTGAGTCACTTGGGGGTCCGTAATTTCATGACCTTATTTGTGCAAAGCGCTATTGGTTGGTACGTGTAATGTGCCTGTTAATTTCTATAAATAGTTTTTAATAATTATGCTAGTGTAAAGTCAACACATACAGTTGGTATCTATAAAATTACCGGTAAGTTATTCTGAGGTCCTTTGTATTATTATTATTTTTTCAAAACAGGAGTCATTTACTTCCAATTTGTTGAGATTGATTCAGAAGATGCAGCCTATAAAGTCAGGAATAGGTGATCAAAATCCAGGTACATGTATTCCTCTCTTTTTTATGTGGGTAAATGCCCTTTGCGGTAAAATAATTATTATCATTTTAAAGTAATTGTAGAATTATAATTTGCTGCAATCTTTGCATATTTTGGGGCACGAAGTTTCCTCTTTCGGGTAGAGCGCAATCAGGGTGGCCAATCTCAAAGAGACTACATGTATGCATAATACTGTACATACATTGCTACCGTACCTGTTTAACCAGAAATCTACCACTGATTCTGGAATTTTAGTGTGCTCATTGAATGCCTCAAATGACCATATTAAGAGCATTATGCAAGGTCATTTGAAAGTCATCTCTTTACATTTTGTTTTGTAAGTGGATGAAAGTAGTTTTGTTTATGAGAAATCAAATATTTAGACCGGTCAATGAATCAGTTAAATAAAACAAAACAAGTTTTATGCATTCCACATTTTGTTTGTGAATAGGCACACAATTTGTGAACTTTGACAAAAATGTTTGGGACACTTGCTTCAGTGGCTCATGTCACAAAATGCCAATTAAATATGAACAACCGAGTTCACCTTCATTATTTTCCTTCCCCCTTACAATGTTGGTACACAAACAAAGTGCTGCATTGCCCGATAAAGCAAAATTGTGAGGGGTGAGGGGGGTGTTTATGAAGTTTTTGATTTCTATTGTGAAAAAGAGGTTGGTGTCCCAAACATTTTGATGAAGATTGTCAGAATGAACACTTCACAAGAACTTCCTTAGAACAAAGAAAAATGGCAACAGATAGAAATGGATGAATGCTGTGGTATTCTTGCTGGTTAGAATGCAGACCAAGCATAATGTTTGTAGAGGTATCTTTCTACAAAGGCGGGCGGGGGGTGAAGTGGGGTGGGGTATATATTTTCATGGAAATGAATAAGTAACACATTAATATAGATAAGCAGGCAAGCACACTTGGTTGCACCTTACATTCAAATAATATTTTTGGTGATATTTCCATTCAACGATATAACATGTCCTAATTGTAGATAAAAATATTCACAATAAAAGTACCCTGTTTAGTCACGTGACTTTCCAACTAACGTAATAAGCTCATTTGCTGCAAGTAAGGAATTACCTTGACGAGCACTATAGCATCCAAGTAATTTTTAGTGAGAACGACAATGGATATTATGGTACTTGCCAGTACATCACTAAGGAAGACAGGGAGGCAGTGCATTCCCCCAATCATCCTGACTTAATGGCTCCACCCAGAACGAACAAGGCTGCAGGTGGGAAAACCAAAAAATTGAGGGAAAAATGTACAGTCAAACCTCTCTAATATGAACACTGAAGGGACAGAGCAAAGTGTCCGTATTAGAGAGGTGTCCTTTGTATAGAGGTCAGAAAATTACGTCACTTTAAAGGCTCCAATGATGCTATTAAGTGTTCTTTAAGTCAAAACTGGCCCAAACAAGTCTTTGAGGTGCATTTAAATTGTTTAATGGACAGTAGAATTCATTACAATACAAGCTGTACAATTCCAAAACATATGGCAAACTATAATACAGTTTCCGAAGAGTAACAATAGAACAGTAACAAGTGTAGCAAACATTAACATACATACAGTAGAGTATTGAATGACAGTTCTTTGTTATTGATTCATTTTGTGTTAAAGAAGTCTTTAATGTTCTTCTGAACAGCATTGGCTAGTCGTTTTTTGACATACAATGACTGAGCTTTTGGAATAATCTTGCATAACTCATCAAAGCCAAATTTAATTCACCTTATGCGGTAAAAAAAGTCAGAAACATGGTTAAGTTCCGAGGAAGCCTCTCTATATGACTTCACTTTTAGTGGCACTGGAGCCCATTTCTCGAAAGCCCCGAAAACCTTTCGGCCCCGAAAAGCCATTTGTGAAATTGCTACCCGCTTGTTTTGGAAAGCCGATCTTTTAACATATTTTCAAGCTAACTAAAAGAAACACGTCTGTGAAGTTTGACGACTTGAACCCTCTCTGTTCTTGAAATACAAAGGGAATTGTGACACCCGCAAATGGCCCGTAAAGTTTCGGGACTTTCGCGAAACGGGCCCCTGGTGCTTGAAGATCATCCAGCTCCAAGATGTCTTCATCGTCACTGTCTGCACCTTCATTGTCAGCATTTGAGTCTGATGACAACCTTGATAAGAACCTTTCCTCCCAGTTTTCACCTCACTCTTGACAGACTGGAAGAAGACTTTCGTTTGCAATAGCTTTGTGTGGTGACACAGCATTGTCACCACATGACTCGTTCAGTAACATCTCAATCTGAGAAACCTCATCTTCCACGTATCTTCAGGATTCGACGCAAACAATGATTGACATATGATTGTAACTTTCTTATCGTTTTGACTGTCACTCTCTACGTCTCTGCCCCGTACAACAGCACAGATTTTACATTAGAGTTGAATATTTTCAGCTTAGTTGATGTAGATGTGCTGCCAGAGCTCCAGATCTGCTTAAGAGAGCGGAAGGCTCCACTTG
>NC_090883.1:13539443-13544443 GCF_036669925.1 Montipora capricornis
TTAACAACATAATAGACAAAAAACTTATATCCGTAGTCACTGGTACACTGAGCGGGAGGCTATTTGTTCGCGGTGAAAATGGTACCAGCGTGAGGCCATTTGTTGGCTGTTCAAATGTTTTTACTTTGTCTTCAGAAGATTCCAATACAGCATCCATTTGTTTGTGGAGTTATTTCCTTTGTCGCTGTCATCTTTAGAGTAGTTCTCAATAAGGTACCCGCTGCTTATTAAAGAATTAATGTTTTGACTTGTATCACTTTCAATAGTTGCGTCCATTTCAGTTACATTCGAGTATATTCTTGTTTCATTCAGTTCGCGGAACGACCCGTTTCGAAGCTGACGCTTGACATCTTTTAGTGTGGGCGCGAAAAGCGTATGCCATTCTTTGTATGTGCTTTGAGCGCCCCAAGAAGAAATCGATTAAGCCAACGCAATGCCGATCTTCAGTAATCCAAACAACGCATCACAGAGCTCTTCATGATCTTGGATTACGTGGTTTGCTTTAAATAACCAAAGTAAACAGCGCCACGTGGCTTCTATTGTGCATTACCCAATCAAAACACCGCCATGTGCTTTCTATTGTGCATTGCCCAATCAAACACGGCCACGTTTTTCTATTGTGCATTTTGCTGCACAGGGAAAAAAAAAACTGAAATCTAACGTCTTTTATAACTCGAGCCCCTACTGGGTCCGAGTAAAAAGGTGAGAAATTGCACTTGTGTTGCAGTTTTGTAGCAGAAGGCAGTTGGTTTCAACTTGAAAATTGTTGATTGAATACCTTTTGAGCCTTTCATCATGTTTAACAGTGAATTCTGTAAAATTTTCCAAGATATGAATTCATGGAGAAATTCTTAAGAGGATAATTTAGGTGTAGCAAAAATTCTGTAGTGCCCATTATGGACCATACCCCAATGTGTTTCTCTGTGACTATCTGACTGCACATAAAGTAACACTAAGTAACGTTTGAAGCTGTCAGGTATGGTAAAGGTGTTGCAATGATACTTGGCTTAAAAATAGAGATTACTATTAGTGCATTTGCTCGTGGTAGTACCTCGTCTTTGCTGACGGTATTTGCTGCAAAATCACGGTAGTAGGATGAAAGCTGCAACTGAGGCAAAGGTGAAAGCAACCGAATGCTGAGGCCAATTTTATTGCGGTAATGTTCTTCAAGAAATCAGTGGTTGCAAAACATTGTTCAATTTTATCTCCCATTGGACCTGCGTTCTCAAAGAACTCAAGAGCCTTTACTAGACTGAGGTTTTTCTTGCTGTTTCGGTCCAACTAAAAATTGGGATTGAATTGCCCAACGGGCTACTACAATACAAAATAAAGTCAGCCCAATGTATTGCGATTGCAAGTGCAAACTGAAAGAAAAAGAAAATAATAAGTAGTTTAGTTGAACTACCCTTCTTTTCTTTTCCCTCACTCTAATCTCTCCAATTTCTATGAACTTTTAGTTTTAAATGGAAAAGGATTTAACCCTAAACAATTCTCAACTGATTCAGGAGACACCATTTTGATTTTCTGTTGGCGCATGACTCCAGTCTTACCCAGAACACTGTGCCGTCTGTTTTCATCGTTGTCACTTCCATGCACAACAGTTTGGAATACTAAATCAGCTCAAAAAAAAAAACAACAACATAATGTGGAGATTCTCTGTGTGTGTGAGCCTCCTCTAACGAAATTCTCTGTCAAGCTCGGCTGATTCTCCGATTGTGGCAGCACTAAGACATAAAATTAATCTAAATTACAACGCTTGAAAAGAGACTTTTCTGGTAAACAAAGGAAATGATTTAAGACTCCCGACTTGAGAACCTGTATGTCTATTTCACTTTTCAACACAATTAATTTCCAAACATGCAGTGTGACACTTTCAAGTGTTGTAATGGCAAAGCCATACCGTATCTGGAAAAAACCTAGGTGAAACCTCGGCTTTCTGTTACTGTACACAAGGTTTGCCTCGGCCAAAGTAGAGATTGAATCCATGGTTTGACCTAGTCAGAACTGCGGCAACTGCACAAATAGTTCAAACAGCAAATAGCTTAAAGCTGCCTCTTCAGACTCCTCCACGTCAAGTGACAGGACAAATCCCAGGTCCTGGAACAGGCCAGCATCCCCAGCGTCTACACTCTGCTACAGAAAACTCAAGTCAAATGGGCTGGACACGTCACCAGAATGCCTGACACGTGACTGTCAAAGCAGCTGCTGTATGGAGAACTGTTCTAAGGCGTGCGCTCAGTTAGGGGACAGACAAAATTCTTCAAAGACTGCTTCAAAGTGGACATTTAATCTCATCACTTGGAGATCTCTTGCCCAAGATCGTTTAGCTTGGCAAAGCAATACAACAACAACTTTATTTGCACCCTGAATTAAATTGAATTTACATTTCAAAATTGATAACAGAAATAAGATATTTAAAGTGCATGGCTACCCGAAATAACCACCAGGCTAATAAAATTGGGCAGCCATCCTTAGGGTTCTAAATACAGTAATGCTTTACATGTGAACTTACTTTACACAAATGTCTTATGAAAGTTGTTATATATTAAGCAGTACTGCTCTGCTATTCATTATCTTACAGTTTTGTAACTTGTAACTGAAAATAATATCATCACTGGAGCTCATGTGTCAGAGACCAGAGGCCCATAGAAAAATTTAATGCACTGTTTGCAAGGCGCGAGCCACCTCCACTTCCATTGCAGTATCGTCCCACATGTGGGCAAACCTTCCAGAACCAGATTGGCCTCATTAGCCACCTCCGAACCCACACTCACAGATCCTCATCCTAAAGACGAAGTCATGGTCCTCATCGAATACGATGTTATTATTATAATTATCAGTGTTAGTTTCGAGCAGTACTGTAATTTGCATTTGTAGGTCTATAGTCCCTTGTAGTGCCTGTACCCCCTCTATTTACTGTTAGTCTCTCATGCTTTACATGTGAACTTACTTTACACAAATGTCTTATGAAAGTTGTTATATATTAAGCAGTACTGCTCTGCTATTCATTATCTTTTAGTTTTGTAACTTGTAACTGAAAACAAAACTTGTAGCCAAAAATAGGCGGAAAATTATTTTGACTTAAGCCATACATGCATGTAGTTGGAGACTGCTGTACAAGCAGTTATAAACCTGTCACCTATGCAGGCCAAAAAGCAACAAGAAGCTTGAGAGCTATGATCCCTTGGGTTGCCTGCTACATGTATTGTCAGAACTGCATCCAGGGAAGGAACGTGGGTTCTCTTAAGAAGGAGCATATGGAGAGCTGGTCAAAGAGAGTCTTGCAATGAAACGAACGTGAGAAAAGCAAAGGTCATAGCAACCAATTGCAAGAAGACTTTTGTTAGAGCCTGTTAGTGCAAAAGAATGTGATGAATACAACTGGGACTACATGGATCCCATATAGGGTGACTTTGTCACTGCCTACCTTGTTGACAGCTATGGTAGACCGAAAGACCTTGTGTATGGATGATGGAAAACAAGGTCTCTACTGCTGGCCAGCAGAAGAATGATGACATATGATGGGAAAGCTATTCACAAGTTCTTGTCGTTCTTGATAAGCTAGTGCTCTGTGATGCAACAAGCACAAATAGGCGTTAGTTCTTTCAGTTCAATGCATAACTGTTGATGGTAACAGTGTAGAACATCCCACAGAGTAACTTATCATTCAGATGTCATCTGTTTATTCACAGTTACAATCATGTATTTTCGATTTTTTTTAAATATGTAAATGTTTTCACATGATGTCACGGTGGTGGCCATGTCCCTTAGAAAAGGAATGACGGCCATGTTGGTGTCTCCAACTCTGGGAATTGAGCTCTGTTATCATGGAAACGTTTTCTTTTGTTTTGGGTGGAAAAATGTATGCGCATGTACATGTACCTGAGGGTACCGTTTCATATCCAATTAGCCCTACTGAGTTGATACAGTTTTGCAACATAACAATTTGACAGTCACATACTGGTACAAGAAGGGCACATACATGTACTGTATCACGGCCCTCACAACAATACTCAAATACAATGAGCAGACTGTAAAGGGGACTTGGGTTTCATTGAGTGCTGCATTAGAGGTGGAGACGACTATTTTAAAAGAGAAAGGCAATGGAAAAGACTTGTTGGTACATGTAAACAATGTTACAGTATTTCAATGCTGTAACTAATGTTCATCAGGATGCTTAAATTGTGAATTGTGTGCAGTGCCAGAACTGAATTTGTCTCAGAGAGATGGAAATCAGATTTTTCATTGTTTCTTAGTTTTATCGCTTGTCATGGAGTTATAAATAGAAAAGTAATTAATTATAAGGAATTGTTTTGTACTTACAGGCAGATCAGTGGAAGGTAAAGAAAATAGTGTAACTGGTGTGGAGCAGAAGCGTTCATCATTTCCTGGACTATGCATTCCTGATGAAATTGCGGGGGGAAATAAGGTGTGTTTGAGAATTGTGTTATCGTAATACAACAACAACCATCCATTCATTTGCCAAATTAGAAAACGTTTATACAACAGAGTAAATTAATTTGATCAGGCAAAAAACCACTCAGAATAGTTAAAAACCAAACGAGCTGAGTAGTTTCAATAAATTATTGCTTGCATTTTCTGTTGTAACACACACAACTAATAGAATAGACAAGAGGATAAATAATGAAGTAATGAAATAAATAAATCTAACTAATCTAAGGGAAATGCATTTAGAGAAAAAAAAAACAAAAAAACAAAACAAAAAACAAACAAACAAACAAACAAAAATTAAAAAAAACAACAAAAAAACTGGTACCAGATAATAGTATAGTATTTATCAATTCTTGAGTTTGAACAGTAATAAGCTAAGAATAAATTGACAATACCAAGCTAGCGTTAAACATAGGAAGATAAGAATTTTTCCATCATTGCTTGTCTAAATAAATGCAAAGAACTACTTTTTAAATCTTCATCCAGATTATTTCAAACAGAAGGACCAGAGAAATGTAAATTAAATTTACGGTAATTAGTTCTAACCT
>NC_090883.1:13556943-13559443 GCF_036669925.1 Montipora capricornis
GCTTGGAAGATGTCGCTTTAAACAAGAAGAAATCCACTTGCGCTTTCGTCTCAAGTTTGCTGTGCTGTCATGTGAGTAGCTTGTTTACACGATAGTGCAATTTCGTTCCCAGACTCTTCGTTCCTTCTAATGGCGCGATATTCCAGAGTAAACGGTGAGGCATTCGTTCAAGACTTGTAGTACCTCTATAACGCACTCGACGGCAAAGAAGACAATGCAGTCTTCGACGAGAATATTCCAGAAGAAAAAAAAAAGTGAAGACGAGGAAATGGATGACGAATTCGAGACAGACAGCGAGGAAGAAGACCAGCAATAGAGCCTAAAATCGATCCCGATCACACAACAACATAAACGGCTCCTTTACGAGCGACCAAATGATAAAAGTCCATATTAAACCAAAATCAACTTCTCTTCATTTTACAAGTAATTTAGCTCGGCTTGTAAGTGAATACACGTTCATTTTTTACTGTTTTAATTTGCTGAGAAAATTCTTTTTATCAAAAATACCCGGCTATAAGCCGAGACCCCTTCTACGCCTTTAAATTTGCCCAAATTGAGTGTGGATTTGTGTAAAAATCGCTCGGCTTATAGCTGAATAAATACGGTATATGGAAAGAGGTCACATACTTGTTTAGAAATTGAATCCAAGTATAATTTGCTGAAACTACTAAAAAGAAAATCTTATGTGAGGGCAAGTCTGTCCTTTTGAACTCGAGTGCATTTGTGAGTCGCAAAGTTTTGTCACATCCATCACATGTCAAGAACTCCATTCCTTATTCTCAATTTCTTAAACTTCGACGTCTATGTAGTGATGACTCTGATTTTTCTAGCAAATCAGAGGAGTTGTGCCAGTTCTTCGAAAAACGTGGCTATCCTGTCTCTGTGGTCAAAGCGGGCCATCATCGCGCCCAACAATTTGATCGACAGTCGTCACTACAAACGTCACAGAAAGATAAGAATGACAGAATTCCATTCACCCTCACTTTCCATCCTCATAATCACGCAGTCAAAAGCATCATTTTTAGTAATTTTAAATTACTCCAAAATGATCCCGAGACTGGTAGAATCTTTTCGCAACCTCCACTTATTTCATTCAAACACGACAAAAACGTAGGCAACTTTTTAGGTAGAAGCGCGCTCAAAACCTACGAGCAACCCGGCACTTTCAAATGCGTGCGCTCACGATGCAAAACTTGTCTTTTCATTGTTAACACTAGCAAGATATCGGGACCTAAGCGATCTGTTAAGATCACCGATCGTTTCACATGTACCTCCGCAAATGTCATTTATTGCATAACCTGTACGTTATGCAATAAATTATACATTGGTGAGACAGGTAGACGACTAGGTGACCGATTCCGCGAACACCTTCACGATGTTGAGAAGAATGACAAGGATGCATGTAAGCCAGTCGCTTGCCATTTTAATCTGCCTAACCACTCCAAAAAACACATGGCTATCTGCGGCCTTTCCTTACATCTAGGTACGACGGAAAGCCGCAAGAATCTGGAACAAAATTCATCTTTCAAATCGGCACCCTTAATCCTATTATAATCCTAGTATATTCCTACTTTCACGTTGCCATGTTACCACCAATAGCGTAGCTCCTACTCTACTATAAAAACTACACGTAACCCATAATCCCTCGATTCGCTCTGACGAAGGGCTAACGCTCGAAACGTCAGCTTTTAGAATCTCTGTACGGTGGTCAATTTACATTATCAACTCCGTTGATAAACCAAATTTTTGTATACTACTTCCCCACAGACGCAGCACCACAGTTTCTTTAGAAACTACCCCTTCATTCATGTAAGCGTTAGCCCTACGAATGGAAATGGGCCCACACAAAGACAGAGAAAAAAGATTACCTGTACTTGTACATGTTCATTGCCGTGACTTTAACATCTTCAGTTCCCACGGCCTGTCCCGTCTGACCTTGTAGCTCAGTCGGTAGAGCAGCGGCGATCTAACCCGAAAGTCGTGGGTTCAATTCCCACCCTAGTCAGAGTTTTTCTCTGTCCTTGTGTGGGCCCATTTCCATTAGTAGGGCTAACGCTCACATGGTTCTTATGGGGTAGAAAAGTAGCACTTCACGTTACCCTCTATTCAGTTAAATCTGTTCAAATATAAGTGCCACACGGCGAACATTTGCAAAAAACGTAATCCTGCCTTGTACTTGTACCGTACTTATTCGGCTACAAGCCGAGCTCGGCTATAAGCCGAGACCCCAAACTTCTTTCGCAAAAAATTAACTTCATTGACACGAATTGCAAATGCATAATACCCGGCTATAAGCCGAGACCCATTTTAGGTCTCGATGTGAATTATCGACTATGAAATTTTCGTAATTTAAAATACAAATGGACATGACTGAAAAATTATACTCAAAGCAATAAAATGAACAGGAAAGATTAGAAACAAACAAGCGACGTGTTCGTGACGTGACAAATATTGTTAAACAATTACTGACCTCACTGGAAACATGTCTTCGCACAAGCGA
>NC_090883.1:13571943-13576943 GCF_036669925.1 Montipora capricornis
TTGACATCATTGTAATGAATACGAGATGATCAGACATCTTCATAATTCCATCATGCTGGTATAAATATCACAAGAAATTTCGAGTGTAGAAGTAAATCTTACTGAGCTATGAAGCCACTGACATTGGGAGCTGGTCATTTGTGGGTTATATGAAATGGATCATATATGAACTGCGGATATGAAGTCAATTTTTCAATTTTTGCAATTGCATAAAGAAGCCTGAAAAATTTAGGACTTCAACGAGGTTTGAACCTGTGATCTCGCAATACCGGTGCGAGGATCATAGCTTCACTTGATCTTTCGTTCTATTGACGCTATTACGATAATATATTTTCAGGACATATACAATAAAAAAATTGCCATTGTTCGAGCTATCTTTATTGAGGTGAAAGCAGGGCCTAAATACAATTTGATTTATCTAAATAAAGAAATACAGTAAACACGCATTACACAAGTTCATGTACGCCAATGAAATGCAATTCTTTTAGGAAAAAAGGATCTTTTCAAGGAATGAAACGTGAATAATAATGTCTTGAATCACTTGATTTCACCTATAATTTTCTCATACCTTATGTTTCTACTTGCTTGCCAGACAAATGTTGTAGATTTTCGTAGCCGAACGCTGAATTTTGCCTTTGTGAAGTCAAAAACATTCATGGCGTCAGGTTGTGTTTCACCTTCCTTTTAAAGTAAGATTAACCTTGTCACGCTAGTTGTCCTTTAGGGTATACAAAACAATCCAATTGCTTGCATTCCCCTATAGGAACACATTTCGGACAGCACTTTGGGACACTCTCATGTCGAGTATTCTTGACATTCACAGTGGGAGTCACATAATCCTATGTCGAGTATACTCGACAACAACAGTGAAAGAGTTAATTAAGGGAGGCAATTGTACAGGGAAGACATGAAAAAAAAAAAAAGACTACCAGTAACTTTGGTTATGATTGTTTTTTGCCGCGTTAAGAGAGTAATGTTACCGATTGAATAACCTTTTTCCTAGTTGCAAATTCGTTAGTCCTTACTTGGTTATCCAAAGAAGCAAGCAAGACGTTCAGGCTGAAACATGTCAAAGTCAACGAAAAACACACTTCACCGGCGGCTATGAGATAAATTAAGAGGACTGGTTGGATCACAAGAATGTTCCTCTTAATGTGCCAAACTTAATCTTCAGAGGGAATTTATTATTTTTTCACGTGTGACCACATTGTCACATTTGCAGTGCTTATGTCTCTTTAAGCCGCATGTTATTTAGTACATAGATTTAGCCAAGCCTAAAAGCAGAGCTCACTGGTTATGTATAGGAAATCGTATGAACAATTACCGGTATACGCAATTATTGCTGCATTAGGCCAACACTACGACACAATCGAGTAAAGGTGAAAAAATTCATTCGAGTTAATACAGCTGTTAATTACAGCTTCATTTTTACAACTGATTTGACACAAAACCTCTGTACAAAACTATGAGCGCTTTTTAGTGTTGGCGGCTAGCAGGGTGGCCCAGAATAGGCAAATCTGCAAAAGTACTAAGGAAATATTGAAGAGTGAATTTAGGTCAAAGAATAAAACTGGCCAGTAAAAGTTTATACTTAACAGATAGCTTCATCACTCTACGCTCTTTATGCCAAGAATTGGCTCATTTGGGCCTGCTATATGGATAAAATATAAACTTGAATATTTAAACCATTTAATTCAAGAAGCCGTAAACGAACACATTTTCGGGGAAACCTCCCTTCATGTCACCTCGACATGCTCACAGTATATAGTAACTGTAAACTCAAAACTCGGCTGAAAGAAGGACAAGGAATCAAGCTACCTTTGGAAAAAATAATGTTGCTTTTTATTGAGATTCATTTGTGGGCGAAAAAAAAAACATTGCACAAAAAGTGGCCAAGAACTGGGCCCCATACTGTAGTCAGGTGAGAAAGCAGAGAGGCAATTCATGTCACACTGTACTTGAGCTTTTAAGGCGTGCAAATGCTATCACACATGATTTTTTAGCGCACAACCAAAAATTTAGTTGCATGTGTGACCATTTATGTGGTCGTTAACTTTGAGCTCTGTATACTCCTTGTGAATTTTAACTGAACGTTTTTCAGGTTCAACATTATTTCCGTATGCGCCAAGGGGTTTCCTTTTCAAACGAGCATGAGCAAGTCCCACACCATTTGTTTTGCTTACTACTTTGTAATAGTGCTTCCATCTCATCAATTCCAATGTACAACTGAGAATTTTTCATTCTTACATTACAATGTTCTTGACCTGCTCTAAAAGAAATATTTAAGCCAAAACCCATACCAAAGTATTTCTTAAAACTTCAGGATTATATGGTTCCCCAAATAACCATGCTTCCCAAAATATTTTTTTCCACTTTTGGAAATAATCTTAGCCGTTTTGAATTCTAGATCAACTCCTGTAGTAGCCCTTTGTTTCATTTGGTAATTGAATGCAGAATTCAAATTTCGGAAAGTACAGCTCTTTTTATGAACAAGTCAGGGTTAGTATATTTCTCTTACACTCAATCTGCAAGTACTGTATAGGCTTGCATACAGTAAATCATTTCATACAATGTCTTTCTAGGGTAATTCTTCTTGTCTTTCTTCCTGCACTTCATTATAAACTTTCCTAGAACATCATTGAGCTCCATATCAGACATACTTGACAGTGCCTCATCATACATGGGCTCCCCACTGAAGATAAGGCTCTTTTCTAATGCTAATCGTTGATACTCTAAGGACCTAGCACCATTTCCTCCAACCATTTTCAGCGGCCAAGCTTCTTTGAAATTCCACACATAATTATGTGCACTCATACACCAGTTTTGTTTCATTAGAGCCAGGAAGAGGATGAAAAAGTGGCCTCGTTTGCTCTTGGTGAGGTAAGAAATAAATGACCCTTTATCTTGCTCCTTCTGTAAAAGTCTACTGCATGCATGCCAATGGCACTTATGGGAGTCTAGTTGGGATCAATACAGAGGTGAAGATTAACAAGTGCAAATAAGCTCCTCTCCATTTCCATGTTACAAGAACAATAACATTTATGGTAAGCCTTGTAAGTCTAGCCTCAAAGGAGACTTCCATTTTATTTATTGAAGTTCTAGTCATTTTTGGCAAAAGCATTTTGTCATTATAATTAGTGAAGGCGACGGTGATGGTGAAATGTAAACCTTGGTAAATGAATGATGAAAGGTGATGGGGACTTGGGGATGCTGGGAAAAAAGATTGTGTGGTTGCTTTGCTGGAGACAAACCAATAACCTTTCAGTTACTAGTTTCGATGCCCTACCACTGAGTTATAGGAGATCAACAAGCTTGTACCACTTTATTGCTAGGACTGGAAATTGTCTAGTACATTCTCACAATTGTAGGAAAGGATACGGTGAAATTTGTTACCTCAGTGAATGAATTAGTAATCAGAAGGTCTTAGGTTTGAATCTGGATGCATGCAACTCTGAGTCGTCATAAAAATAAATAAGTACTTCGTTTTTTGCTTGTTTTGAGGTATACATTATTAAGCAGTTTTGAATATAACTAACAGGGCCAGAAAAGTTAAAAATTCAACTTGCCCATCAGACAAGCAAACTTCATGACCCACTTGTCCAATGCATCTACATCTTTTGGGAGTTAAAAATCTTGATACCTGCCATTTTTATTTAATTGAATGAGCTCGCCTTGGGGGCAAGTAGCTTGCCCAAGTAGGGCTTTCTCAAGCCCTGTAACACTTAAATGGAACAAGGGCTACGGATTGCCCATAATTATTCTGAAAGGTTTTCCAAGGAAAATGGTAAGCTGTATACAGTACCTTTACATGTTCAAAAAGTGGTGGAAGACGTTCTTGCACTGTAAGAACAAGCTTGCTGATGCAAGAACTGAAAATACCACGTTCTTGAAATTTATCCGCAAGAACATTCAAAAGCTGACAAAGCTAACTGCAAGAAGTTAGCAGGTTCCACGGCAAGAGTAGATGACTATACCCATCCCGGTGTCGCTTGTGTGACCCGTGGAGACCAGTAGTCAGATAAAGTATGATGGTTGTGAATGGAATATAAACAGATTGAGTTAATAAATGAAAGATAGAAGTGATCCTTGCACTTATCTGGACAATTGCCTCTTGTAGACGTGAGACCCTACATTCTAGCAATTCAGGTGGCTTCAAGGGGATGAAAACCCACGACCTCTGCAATTAATGCTGTTGCAAAGCTATATGAACTGACCTATGAAGCCATGATGTTTTTTGGTCCTCTTCCAATTACCCTGCTAGACCCAAGAATGTTGATTTTGTCTCTGGGAATCATTAAAGTTTCAGTTAAAAGATTCAGGTTTCATGCCTCTTCAATAGTACACTAGCTCAGTGTGTGATAGTGATGGGGGATCATTCCTTGAACCAATTGACCATTTTACAGTTCTACGCTCAGTTACCAGGCCTTTGAATAAGAGTGAGGCTTGAGTTGACCTTGTTTTGATACAAACCTCACTGCTTTTCTTATGTAATGGAACTCGTTAACATTACAGTAAGAAAAGCAGAGAGTTGAGATTGTTTTCATAATATACAATGTCTTTGCTTTTAGCTAGAAGCTCTAATGTCCAAGGCAAAGCATTCTTCATTGAAAGCTAGCAGGTAATAACTAGCAACAGAGTCTTAGCAGTTATTGATTTGGGAGTAAAATGCCTTTTGATTTGAATAGTTCGAAGTTTTCCTTTTTCAGTACCCCTATTACATGTGGGTTGTAACCCTCTTGTTGTTGTATTTGTGCATCAAAAAGTTGCTAATAATTTGTTGACAGCATGAGTATACAGTGTTACATTTGCATATATTTTCTTGACAATACAACTTTAGAATGGAATTTTAGCTGCTGTTTGCAAATCTATTAATCACAGAGGCAGGCCCTTTTTGTTATGTTTTCTTGTAAAATGGCAATGTTATCAAAGTGGTTTTCCATTACTGTTCTATCAGCAGTCTATCAGACCATGGCTATCCATTTCATAACATCTTTCCCTCT
>NC_090883.1:13581943-13584443 GCF_036669925.1 Montipora capricornis
ACTGAAATTACATGCACAGTTAGGCCAGTAGCCAGGTTTTTAACCTCAGAAAAGGATCTGTTTCATCGTACCAACGTGTGAGGACCTGTGAGTCAAAGGGCCTCTGCTGGTATGACTTCTGGGTGACCCCTTAATATCTTCTTACTAATCGAGCGCGAGGGCCATACTGCCAGGGAAATATTGGCCCGAGGTCGTGGCAGTACGGACCGAGCGCAGCGAGGTCCGTACAAAAACGACCCAGGGCCAATATTCCCCAGTACAGCTCGAGCTAGCTCTGTTAGTAACTAGTTTATTATATGGTTTTTTAATTACCTTTTGCTTTGTTTTTGCAAGCCCGTAATCGGCCCGTGGGCCAGTCACAATTTGCCTGGAACGCTGCACGTACCACAGGCAACCCAGTGTACCCTCACGGAGGGTCTAGTTGTAAATAAAATCTGTTTCTGAAAAGAAAAGTAGGGGTCACCGAACATCCAAGATCGTTAAATCCAAGCAAAGATATAGCAATGGCCATCTGCCCTATCATTGTTCATTTTAGTACTTAGCGTGCGCACTCAATGCATGACGTCGCATGTGTATTTGTGTGCGCTGTAAGGATGCACAGTAGCAAAGGTCGCGAGCGTCCTAAATCACAGCATCTCTTCATTAAAATGCTCTTCCAGAGAGCCGTGCAATAAGTTACAATCATGCACCTACATGAAATATGAATACTAAAGTACTAATTAATACTGAAAGAATAAAAAAAATGATACTAAAAAAGGGTAATACTTATATAATCCTAAAGCAAATAGCGTATATTACAAAAATCCCTATGAACATTTATCACTTGTAAGGCAATTGACAGATGCGTTTTCGTTTTATCGGGCAGGCTATTCCACAGCACCTCAGTAACTAAAACTCTTCTTTGCAGCATATGTGTTCGGCCTTTGAATAACAACATTGGTTGAACTATTGTAGGTTCAAATAGAGATTTGAGGCCTACGTGAAATTTGTCATTCATGGACTTGTAGACGCAAACGAATTACGGTTGTTTCGCCCGAAAGCCTGTTCACCCGACGGAGATTCGCCCGAAGCTAAAGACGATTCGTCCGATGATACCAATCAACGAAACTAACAACATTAGGACAAGGCACATGAATGTCGCTTATTAATTTTTACGATTCCTCGCGAAAGACTCCTTATTCACTTTTCGTCGGCTTGATAGAAAGTGTCATCAAATGTTCAGATCAAGTAAGATTACCGTCGCTGATAAACAACTCAGTCCACGGGTTGAAGTCAAATAAATAAGGGTGATTTTAAGATTGTGAGTTTTTTATTTAATTTTTAAATCCCATTATAAATTAACAGTGCCATTACATTATAATATTCGAACCCAAACCGATATACCTTGAATTATTTACGGTGGACGCTAAAATGGTAATGTTGTAATGTTGTAATGACCTAATTACTAAAACCATCGCTGATAAGTGTTATTTCTTGATGTAAAAATACGTCAAACCTCATTACTTTATCTTTTACTAGTTTCATTACATTCTTATAATTATTCTAAAATTATCTTCAATGGGTACTAAATTCTGAATGCATTGGTAACCTTACAGTCGAGCTATGTCACGCGTGACCATTATCCGCGAGACTGCAATTAACATCCGAATTCCTATTTGGAGCTATGGAACATTAATGTCACTGTTCCTTGGTATCAACATAGTTAGCTTTTAACGCATAACGTAAGGCGCAATAGAACGAGCCAACAAGCTTGGGGGAAGTCGCTGCGCAGACTTAACCGCACCTCGCGGGAGTGACCCAATTTTTAATGAAGGCAAGGCGACAAACCTAACCCATCTCCAAAGGGAGGGAGGGAAAAATCTTTGACAAATGCCAACAGTTAGTTGGTTTACTGTAGAAGACAAACTGCCAAGTGAACCTTGGACGGCTAACTGAGGCTTTTATAGCTAGAGTCTGTCTATGAAAGTAGCCAGTTGTACAGCTTCTACTATGAGCAGGTAGGTATTACACGTGCTCTTTAACAGTTATGAATGAGGCCTTAACAGATTTGGCCAATGCAGGTGTACATTATAAACTGAGAACTAGGAACAAAGTCTCAATGTCCTCATTTTATTTACAACAAGACCATTGATTTTATGACCTTGAACGACCAACTACAAAGAACACGAAGATAACTAACGGGACATGAATAGCCCCTTTTAGTATGGTCACGTTCCATTAACCATATTTTACTGATAGGGAAGTAAAATCTCATATTATTCATGAAGCCCTTTAAATACTTTTTACTTTTCAAACACTGTTTATTTTATAATAAAGCGAAAGTTCATACCAAACTACCTGCGGGTAAAACCCTAAACCACGGGAAATTCAGAATCTCTTGTAGTCAACCTTTTTTTCCCCCGACATCAAAACAAACACTAATGGAACCTGAGTTAACTGAATAGAGGGTAATGTGAAGTGCTAGATTTCTAACCCACCGCTCTACCAGTACCACTGTTTC
>NC_090883.1:13589443-13606943 GCF_036669925.1 Montipora capricornis
AAGGTCATTGCAGTCGACCTTCGCAGCAGTTTCATGGTTTGTTGCAGCTGGTGGTTCTGAGTTCTGCAAGGTTCGTAGCTGCTGCTCCAGGGTCTTAATGCAGTCATCTTTTGCTTTTAACTGCTCCTTGTAGGTGGCGATTTGCTGTTCATGTTGCCGGACCTGCCGGTCTGCCATCTCGTCGGCGTCCTGTTGAGCCTCAGCTAGCTTTTCTTCCCTCTCTTGGCAATGATCTTCGAGCTCATCAAACTGGGCCTTCAGATCTTGATTGGCTTTGCCAAGTTGCTGGTTTTTATGCTGCTGCTGCGGACAAATTGATTTGTAGTTAGGCTCAGCTTCTGGAGACCCTGCGGCCACCTGCGACTGCTCCTTTTCTGCTGCCCTCCTTCCCTTTTTGGTCTTCGGTTTTTTAGCTGGTGGCTGCTCACAATCACATTTACGACTGTCGCCACTATAAGAACGGCACATCACTAAACAGTGGATTCTTCTTTGACCAGATTGTCCGCAGACAGTACACTTAGTTAGACGTTGAGACATAGTTGAGTATAGACAGTTGCAAATAGATGCTAATGGTGTCAACTACATTGAGTTGTCACTAGAGAGACCCTTATTCATCCTGTCATCACTACACATATCGAACCTGGAACTGTCATCTACTCAGATCAATTCACTCCATACATACCACTCAACCAGCTAGGATATATCCATGTATCAGTAAATCATTCCAAGAACTTTGTTGACCCCGACAGTGGTCACACACCAACACCATCGAAGGCCTGTGGGCTTTGGTCAAGAAGAAGTTGAAGTGGATGTGTGGTACCCTGTATGAATACATACCCACCTACTTGGATGAGTTCACCTGGTTTCCGAACTTCGGAAAAGACCGAGCATTTGAGCAGTTGCTGAAAGGCATCGCTGAACAGTTTCCACTGCAGTGAAATTGCAATTACAAACGACTCCTTTAGGAGCCACCACATATTAAATGTCAATGATCAATAAAGAGTTTAAACTTCCCAATCCTTTATAATGAACAAAAATAAGCAAGTCGGTCGACTTGCAAATTAACTCCCCGCTTTGGTAACCGACCCTTGCCAAAACATCGAGAAGACCTACATGTAGGTACTAGTGTTTCATTTTTAAAATGGCACCTATTTGCCTATCATGTATTCGTCGTTCCTTATGAAGTTGTTCTTGAAAGAAGTTGAAGTTGAAGTGAAGTTGTTGTTGAAAGAAATAACAAAATTCTAAAGAGTAAGTATTTCGACCAACGTGTCTGTAGTGTGTGTCAGCCGATGCGTCGGTAGTGTGTTGGTGGTGTGTTGACCGACGCGTTGGTGGGATCGGATTCTTTACTTTTACCCCCTGCGGTCACATTCGCACTTGCTTGCTTGGCCAATATTTGGTTACCTAACACATTCCTAGCTCGTCACAGGTGTGACCGACCAAGCAATGGTGTGTCTTGCTTGCTTAAAACATCACAGGATCCACACAGCTCAGCTCAAGAGCGCTCGCAGTGCTCTTGAACTGTGCTAGGTAAACATTTCATGAAAAGCTGACCAGTAAGGAAGAGGGTGGTAATTTTACAGCTTGGTCTTTCGTAATGAAGGTTTGATTAAAGGTGTAACGTAACTTCATTCTGCTGTTGTCTTACAGAGCTGTGAATCATTTCTATTCAAATATGTTCAGGACGCCTTCGCCTTATGACGCTTCCAGGTCATCGCCCATTCCGAACAAGCAACGCAAGCTACCAATTCTTAGTTTAGCTTCTACATCTGCACAGAAATTCGTCAAAGGTTTTCCTCAAAATATTTCTTGTAATCCTGCTCAGGCAACTGTTCCAAGAACAGTTGTACGATTAGACAAAAGAGGTTCGCCTTCCTCATCAGCAGAAACAATTGAAACTAGTCTGGGAAATAGTTCATCCATTTTCAACGAACGCGCAACTTGAACTGAAGTGCATGTGACCACATCATGCTTGCTTAAAACTCTAGCCCTTGCTACTGATTGCTTAACTGACGTCACAAGCAAGCATGCTTCAGGATAGTTTTAAGTGCCAATGTGACCTCGGGGTTAGTCTTTTAGTATTTAGAGTAAGCTTGTTGGCAAGAAGCCAAAATTGTACCACCTCACGATCATGATTTAATTTAAACTGTAACATGTACGGGTCAACTGCAGACATCGTAGGTCATGCATCATTGGCATACATTCTGACGCATGTGAGAGAGAGCCGGATTTAAGGTCATCAATTTAAATTAATAATAAAGGCCCAAGTACAGGTCCCTGAGGGACTACACAAGTTATCAAAAGGAGTTAGAAAAAGAGCTATTCATGCATGTTTGTTGCTTAGGGTCTTCAAGAGAAGGAGTGAACCAGAAGAGTGAAGGTGCTTCTACTCCATAATATTTAAACTTTTCAAGGAATAAAAATATTATGATCAGCAGCGTCAAAAGCTTTCTTCAGATCTAGAAAAAGCACACCATTCAGTAGACCATTGTCAATATTTAAATACCAGACATTTGTAGCTTCGAGTAAGGCAGCGAGAGTTGAGTGCATAGGTCGAAACCCATGTTGTGAATCTGCCAGAAGATTATGCTTAGTTAGATAGTTATAAAGCTGATTAAAGATAACCTTTTCAGTCATTTTACTGGTGATCGTGAGAAGAGATATAGGACGATAATAATTTTTTTGGGTCACACATAACCTTCCTCAAATACCTGAGTTACTTTTGCAGTTTTCCAGTCTTCTGGAAATATACAGCTCTTAATGGAAAGATTAAGGACAAGTCTTAATGAAGATGCAATAACTGGTTGAGCTTCTTTCAATACCTTGCATGATATTCTATCAAGGCCACTGCCCTTGTTTGAATTTAATGACTGAATTATTTTAGACACCTCATTAATATTAATTTCATTACAGGAAAGATATGTTGTGTAGGGGTGAATGATATATTCAGTGAAGCTAATATCCACAGCAGGAATATCATTAGTTAATTGCTGCTCCACAATGTAAAGTGATAATTAATTTTAATGGATTACTTTTACTTGAAGAAGAATAAGATTCATCCATGATTTTTATTATTATTTATCACTGTGTAATGGGAATTTTTCCCCAAGATCATGTGAAACTCTTTCCAAGATTCCGTAATATTACCTACAGTTTCTGTGAAGTGTTGTGCAATGTAATATGAAGCTATAGCACATTTAATGGCTTCGTTCCGAGCGACTTTATACGCCTGCCCATTTTCACTAGTTCAAATTTTTTGCGGCAATTTTCTTAAGTTCATCCCTTTCAAACATTGACCTCTTTACAATGTAAGTCTGATGTTATCCAAGGATTATTTCGTATTTTCTTGTTGCGAAGTGGCGTGTGAGCATCAGAGATCTTAAGAAACATTGCTTTTCCTTCTGGAGGAGGGGGTTGTAATACTGGTTTTTGGTCTCACCGAGTTGACAAGGCGGAATTTTCTGGTATCGTTTATTGACGCTTCGGATAGTAGGCGAAGGTATTCCGATTTATCCATAACAACACCGAACCCTTTATCCGGTTTTGTAATAACAATGTCATCGTATCTTTTCAGATCTTCAATAGCTTGCAAAAGGGCTTTAGGAGGTTTTGGGCCACTCCTATTAATATAGCAACAATGTCTCATCTATGAATTTAAATGTAACCTGTGTGATGCAGGGTACATGTATGTGGGTTATACACGTGGTCACTTGCACAAGCGCGTAGAAGGGCACACTAGAAAGTCATCTTTGATTTACAAAAACTATAACCTCCAACACAATAGTGAAACGCCTGAACGCTTCATTGAGCAATTTCACACCATCACGAAATGTAGTGGCAAATTTGATTGCCTCGTTAAAGAAATGTTATACATTCGCATGCATAAACCAACATAGAACGTGCAAACGGATTAGGCCGTTTATTTTAATTTTTGCTTATCTTGTACCTTTCCTTATTTAACTAGTCTCTTGATAATGGAGTCATGATGACCCCGAAATACGGGGCTCAAATTGTTACATCCAGAAAACAAATGGTATCCATTAAATTTATATTAGGGAAGTTGGTTATTTTAGATAGAAATCTACGATGGGTACTTAATACCCTGGCCAAATTTTGTCTTGATATGATTACCCTAACTGTATCTAAGGACAGAATATGTTTATTTGTTTGAAAAAAGGAGAAACTATCTTGAGCCTCCTTAAGTGAGCAAGTTTGAAGTTCTGAAACGCTGCTATATCCAAACATATCCACAGGCGACCCAAACACATAATTTGAATGCTCAGTCAACATAAACTCTTGTTGGGGTTTACATGGGAAACATAAAATGCGGAAAAAAAATCATATTGCAAGGAAAATACAAGAAATATACTTACATGTACTCTTACCGGTACTTCATTTTGTATCCTTGAGTCAATTTGAGTTGTTCTGGGCTAGTTTTGAATTGCTTCCTATCCTTCCTTCCTTCCTTCCTTCCTATCCTTCTTTTAATGAAGGATAGGAGCAAATTTCAAAACTAGCCCAGAACGCCTCAAATCAACACAAGAGAATCTCCAGAGAATGTTTTTTCTAAACTTTGCAAAGAGACTTATCTTAGCCTGCCAATCACTGTGGGGTCACTAAGTTCGTTTTTGAGATATTAAGCATTTGAACACAAGATAAAGGGCGCTTTTAGATAGCTTTTTTGTTGCCATGGTGCCTGTTATGTCACATTAATGAGTGCATCTTGTTAGGCAGTTAGTGGTTTTTCATTTGGTACCAAAACATTGAAGTTATGCGACACAATGTCGCAGAGTTAATCCTTTTAATAAGACATTCCCTCCAAGTTGTTGAATCTGGTTTGATCGAGCCACCTTAATTAAGCTGGTTTCTAACAGAGTCCACACCTTTTTGGTCTAAAGACAGCACGATTTGGAAACTGTTCCTCATTCTTGTGGTCTTGACCACTTTCTGCAATTACTGCATTTAAAAGCAGAGATGATAGTTTGGTTAATGAAAATTAAGTCAAGTTGATGTCGTCTTCTATCGCTAATCTTTGTTATTAAACGATTTTGGGTCTTCTAAAACAAACAACAACTATTCCTCTAACAGAATGTTTGGGCCTCTCCTCTTGTTCAAGCAACTTGTTCTTTTTCGATAATCAAAGGTTTGCAACTGCTTAAGTTGATTACTTGGTTAAGTGGCATACTTGTAACTTCTTAAGTTGCTTACTTAACCGCTCTTGATTGTCATTGTAACTGATGAATGATCATTGTAATGAATGGTGAATGCATGATCATTAATTTTTTAACTTTCATTCCATGTGAATTCCACACTTTCAGGAGATACAGTGGAAGTGAATCCAGAAGTAAGAGAAAAGATCAACCAAGAGACAACCATCATGGCTCTACTTCAAAAGAGAAGTCACCCTGTGCCTCTCCAGTTGTTAGTCAAGTAAGTCACTTTAACTTTACCCTTGAGTACTCTGTTGCCACACAGTACATCTACCTGTTTAGCTATTCACTCTGTATGTGCTACTTGCAAAGGACTTTTGCTCTAAAAGAGGTAATCTGTACATGTGAATACTGATCAAATGACCATTAAGAACATTTTGTAAATTTCTTAGCGTTGAAACACAAAAACACCCACATAGTCCTAATACATGTAGAGCTGCGACTAAATGTTGAAAATTATATCCCTATTTTAACCAAAATAACAAGCAAAATGATGGTTAAAGTGCTCATCGGCAAGTTTTCTCTCTTTTTATGTGAGATTCACCATTCCAAGTAAACGAGATAAGTCGCTGCTTTCTTGTGTGTGTCGCGGAGAAAAATGGTAGTTTTTCCAATATACGTAGAAAATTGTGCTTTGTCATCAATATGTTGAATAATAAAATAATATCCTTCTCAGTATCAAGTATCAGGCGATATTCCGTGCAATTTTGCAGGATAATTGTTAAATGTATGGAAGATATCCACTTGTTATTCTCCATAATTATGGTTTGATGGATTATCTTTATTGTGTTATTGGGCACCATTCTCAGAATATGGAATATGCTACATCCACATATGGGCTTTTCCGCAGAAGGGTTTTCTGTGACATGTTATTGCGTTACTGCAGTATCTTACGCACTGATTCTTCTTTAAACTTCACCAAGACATGTAAACTATGTAAACATGTAAGCCTTATGGCAACAAATGAATTGGCATTTTCTGAAAACGTGGATGAAGTTTTCACCTGGATTGATTTAGGAGTGCTTGAAAGTCAGTTAACAGCAAGAACAACTTTAAAGATTAGTGGTAAAAGAAATACACCAGCCTTGGACAAATTGTGTTTGTATTTTCCATGTGTTGGTGAGTTCTTCACGCTATACCTTTCTTAGATCATAACCGTCCAAGGCAAAAAGGCTTAAAAAGAAGTGGGTTGATTGCAAGAGGGAGCAAAATGGGAACCAACTGAGAACAGTTCTTTGTATTCACAGCAAGACCCTTCACTAAGGAGGACTTCGCATAATAATTTGGAGGCAGTGTGGCCCAGTGATAGGGCGCTTGCCTTGAGATCCGGAGATCCTGGGTTCAAGACTTGCTCTGACCATTCGTTGAATTTGATCCTTGTAGTCCCTGGTTCAACTTCCCAGCTGCACTTGTAAATAGCCAAATGGTTTGCCTCCGGCAGTTGGGATTCTTAACAGTTGTTGTTGTTTCGTTGCGTCATTTCATTGTGTTTCATTGGCCCTGAAAAGCCCCTGTGGGGAGCAGTCAATTAAGTATGTATTGTATTGTTTTGTATCCCGGGTTCAATTCCCAAAACGAACAAACCAGTAGTTCCAATAGTTACTGGGTTGCCAAACCCAGTCGGAATCTGCATTTCATTTCTCTGGTTTTTTTTTTTGGTTTTTTTTCCATGTCATGAAAAGTCTTGCCTGTCACTCCCCTGCCTAGTGGTGTCTTTTTGCATAGAGTGTTCTGTGCATATTTTAGGTTTGAGGGGGCTGGGGTAATGCGTAGATTTCTCTGGTGCACACAGGAGAACATTTAATTAACTTGCAATGGCATTGAAAGTCTTGCTAATGTGCATGGCGTCTTAGTGGATCTTTAAACAAAATATACCCTCATGGAGCTTAAGAATGGAACGTCAGTTGGATGAACAAGACAGGCAGTCAAAAATAAATATCTGGAATCTTTAAAGGGATGAGCAATGGTCTTCAGCAGCATTTTCACTTTTCGCCATTGGATATCAAGTGAGCTTTGTTTCTAATATTTTACTAACTTGGTACCGTAATTTCCGGGCGATTACCCGTGCAGTAGATTACCCACATTGGCCATGTTTTGAAAAAAAAAAACTCAACAGATTGACTGCACTAGCAGATAACCTGCACCCAAAAACAAAAGAAAGTCATGAACTCACAAAGGTGAAGTGATGATGAGCCCTCGTGGCCGTGCATAGCCGGTACAAGTGTAGTTTTTCCAAAGCCGACGATTGATCAACTTTCCAACGAAGGGTAAAACAACTGCAGTTTTGAAATAATCAACAATACTTTTAATTTGACTAGCCAAAGCGACTTACAAAATCATTTTGCGACACCTACAAATGCTCATTCTTTGCTTAAAATACTTATAAATACTTGAAATTATTTACACTAACATGACGGTTTGTTTGTTCAAAAACATCTTTACAAGGCAATCAAATGTTTAATAAAATGCTCATTTCAAGTGCTATCAGTTCATGCTATCAGAGTCAAAGTCTTTATCCTCAGTGTCACTGTGAAACAGGTCAATTAATTGCACATCCAGGACAGGATCTAGAGTTGCTGTGCTTTGTTCATCATCACTGATTTCAGATGCATCACTCACGTCATCCTCACTGGCACCGGGAACACTTGTAATTCCTGCTTTCCTGAAGCCATTCATGATTGCTGTGAGTTTCACTGCTTTCCCCACTCGAATTACCCAATTGCAGACTTCCGCGTGTGTTGCCCTTCTTATCTTTCCAGTTTCGGTGAAAGGTGTGAATTCCTTCGGACATCCACTTCTCCCACTCCTCAGAAACATGGTTCTTGAATGACCAATTGACAGAAATGTCTAATGGCTGCAATTTCTTGGTAAGGCCTTCAGGAATCACTGCAGTAGTTGTTTTGTGTTCAGTTTTGAAAGTGTTGCAAACACCCTCGTCATTCATCATCATTGAATGATACCGCTTGTAAAAATCTATTCTAAACTTCTAAACCACACTCCAAGTGCTTTCACTTTTTCACTTCACCATTTGAATTTTTTTTATGCACAAAGTTTGAGCCAGCCAATCCACAAGGACTATGGCCAGACATACTTCCAAAATATCTAATAGGATGTGTAAGTGTGGTGTCATCTGTGTATTGACTGAGTTTAGTTTCATGGGTATTATAGATATTCCCCTGATCTTCTTATCTCTCCGAAAAGCTTCTGTCATTATTTCCACTGATAAAACAAATAAGTAAGGTGAAAGGGGACAGCCCTGACAAACTCCTCAATTAAGTTTAAAGAAATTACTCGCCCATCCATTATTTAAATACAGCTTTCTATGTCAAAGTAAAAAACATTTATCCATTTTTATAATTGTGGTCCTAAGCCAAAAAACTTCAAAAATAAAAGACAATTCTAGCATGTCAAAGGCTTTCTCGAAATCAAGAAAAAGGGGAAGTCCCAGAATGTTTTTCGCAATAGTATATTTAATAATACTGTCGATCAAACAAATGTTTTTCCCAATGAATCTGCCCTTTATAAAACCTGTCTGATCATAAGTTTAGGAAGCACAGTTTCAATTCTGCTTGCTATGGCTTTAGTCGCAATCTTGTAATCACAGTTTAACAGCATTAATAATTTGCGAGTTTTTAACTAATTTAAGTTTGCCTTTCTTTTTTGGTATAAGTTTCACAAAACCTCATCTTTGCGATACAGAAAGCTTCCCTGTTTCATATCATAATGAGTAATTGAGAGCATTTACATGTATAAGAATATTATCCAATTCACTCCAGAAAACCTTATAAAAATCACAGGGAAGACGATCTTTTCCTTCGTGTTTTATCGGAAGACATAGTTTTTAGTGCCTCCAGACATTCCTCCCTTTTAAGCAGTCCTTCGCAAGAAAATTGCTCTTTGTTGTTCGGGGTTTTGATTCAGTTGTCGGAAAAAATCTTCAGCAAGGCACTTGTTGTTTATTTTAGACCTATAAAGGCTTTCATAAAAGGACACACATTCATTCAAAATTTCTTTGTCCATGACAACGAAATCGCTCTCATTAATTTCAATCTGGGTAATGGTTCCTTGTTTGCAATGTCTTTTTTCTAAATTAAGGAAGTACTTAGTATTTTTCTCGCCTTCATTGTACCACCAGGATTTGGATCTGAGAATAGCTCCCTTTGTTTGGTATTCAATCATTAGCTCTAGTTCTCGTTTCTTTTTTAAGTTCCAACCAACATCAATTTTTGTGGCCGCTAGTAAATCACGAAAGTAGCGACCACCCCCAAAAGTAGCGAGACCAAGTTTTTTAAATGGTATAAATGGTATACCGTAAACCATTACTTTATCAAGCAATAGTCAAAATTTTAATTTACAATAATATGTTTGTGCAGTGTCACAAATTGTTCATGATAAAGCACTTGAATTTACATACATTTACACTTGACATCAATTCACTGAAGTAGCGATGTAAGAACTACTGTAAATCGGTATAATTTGGTATTACTGGTAACAACCGGAACGTTTCTTCAAATTGAAATTGAAAATTCCATATAGTTTTTTGCTGTATTTATCATTATGTTCTTTTTATGAAACACAAGCCATACATATGGAATGCAAAGAAAATGTTGTTCTTTTTTAAATTTTGTTGTTCATTTTTTATTTCGGAAAAAAAGCTAGCGCCAGGTCTATTTGTAAACGATTTTTGTTCACCAAAAGTAGCAACCCCCAAAGGCTGCTAATTCCGAAAGTAATTACTCATGCGCAGTAAGCGCATGAGGTATAAAATGCCCTCCGTTTCTTGTTTTCCGTGTCACATTAGTGCAGGGAAAGTTATGCTTGCATACATTTTCAGACTGTAACTTTACGTGGGATTGGGGGTTGGGGGGGGGGGGGGGGGGTACGAGATACAAAAACCCTCAACTTGTTGCGCAACATTGTTTCGTTGCAAGTTTTTATCGATGTTTCGCGTTTTTCACCTTGCGTGATCAGCTTGACCCGCAACAATCAGCGGGCTGATTGGTTGATTTGCTAGTACACGAGCACATTTGTTGGGTGACAAGTTGTGAGCTTGATGAAAAAGGAGCAACAAAACCAAAATTTGTTGCTCAGAGTAGACCCGCGCTTTACTTTTCGCAACAACTTTCTTCAACCTGCAACAAATGTTTTTGTTGCGGGTCAAGTTGATTGTGCAAGGTGAAAAACGGTAAACATCTACCCAAACTTGCAACGAAACAATGTTTCGCGCCAAGTTGAGGGTTTTTGTATCTCGTATTTTGCCGCCTTTAAGTAGACTTGCCACAATTCCACCTCACGAGAATTCCGGGAGAAAATCTTTTGGCGAACGAAGCGTGATTTTTCGGACGCGAATCTACACGAGACGAAGGACTTTTGAAAGTCTAGCCCTTAAGATGTGTCATTTTCTCTTGGATGTGCATGGTCGCGCCCGAATCATCGCATCTTGACTGTTCAAACTTTGTGATTGCAGTCGTGGTCGTACGGCCCGGGTCGTACGGATCGAGCTGTTAGAATAAATCTTTTTCGATTGTGGAGCCAAAGGTAACTTGTTGACATTAAAGAGAAAATTATATATATTTTTTCTAATTTGTGTTACAAATAAACACTTTGCACGAGAGCGGGGATTGACATAAAGGTCATTCAAACTGATCTCCATCAACATGCCGGTCATCTCAGCTAGCTCCTAGTGATCTTTGAGAACCTTAGAGCAGCTTTGAGCGAAACTGAGAATACCTGAGAAAAACTGATCCGACTTTTAGCAATCTGAACTGTTCTTAGAACTACTGTTATTGTCAGTATGGGCATGTGACGAAGTCAAAATGGGGAATTCTTTCAACAATACAGCCTAGTCGTTGTTTATTTGGTGGCAAAGGAATTTAGAGGAATTGCTTCAAGGGGAAATTCTGGTTTTCTGTCTTACTTTTGTTTTACTTAGAGGCCATTTATTTGCCAGTATTGAAAAGTTTGGTTCATATTTATGAAATGTAACAAATTAATCATCTGTGGCTTTACAAAGATCTATTTGTATCGCTTTTACATTCCTGAGTTAATTCGACTCGCAAATGACGTACAAACAACCCAGGTCTAGGAATTGTTGATCCAACTAAAACTATTGCCGTACCATACAGTAATGTTGAAGTATTTGGTACGGCAAATGCAGGCACACAACGTGTGGCAATGTCTCTGTTGGCACTTGTTTAAAATTTCAGGAATCCAATAACCTCTTCAGTTGACTTGGTTCAAATTATAAACCTTGGGAATAATATGTATTCAGTTTTGTCACAATCATGCAAACAGGGACTCCTATTTTTGACAGATTTGCCTGTTATGGTTATAACTTAAGCTACCTTAATTATCAGTTGACACAGTGATAGTTATAGTCGTTTGCTAAATAGTGCACTTCCTATAATTTCAGACTTTCCTTATGTTACATGTATATCAGTGTTAGCTGCCTTTGATTCTTTTCTCATGGATAATTATCATGCATATATATTCTAACACTTGAACTTTACACCGTAGCAATATACTGTCTGCCTAATGGGAGGTGTAAAATTTTTTACTCTCATGGCAGAGATTTATTAGGTATGGGACCCATTTGCAACATGTACTTCAATTGAAATAGATTCATTAATGAATTTGGTACAACATTTTCAGAATATATGTGCACAAACATCTGTTACTTATGAGATTAAAATGTGTCAACATTATTAAAATGTAAAGCAACAGTGGAAGCACTCTTCATTCATCATATGTTCGAAACTAAAATTTTAGACCCTAGGAGCACTTAAATGATGTTTATTTTTATTCTATTTGTTTTTCCACCTCAAAAATCTTGTAACTATTGCACCTCTCAAACAGTTGATAGTATCATTGAGAATGGAAGAGCAATGTATCAGAAATGTTACTCGAGCAAAATATGTTTTTATTTCTGATTTTCTAAAGAAATTAAACGTAGGCCGCTGGCCATGTAAAAGTTATTCATAGAGCAAGATGTCAGGGAAATTTATCTTGTAATGTGGTTCTCAGTAAACAACAGCTTAAAACTGCCATTTTGGATAATAAGGAAAGCAGCACAGGCTTTTTGATGTGAATTTCTAGCTACTGCATTAGTGGTGTTTTCCAGTGGTATGCAAAGCAAAAGATGATTTACCACGTTTTTGTACAGTACCGCTCAGAATTAACCTAACATGGAACGCGTTCGTGAACGTGATCAGAACGAAACTTGAACGAGAAATGAAGCAGCAACAGAACGGATTTGGAACGGGGGCAGAACGTATATGGAACAGGGGCAGAACGGATATGGAACAAACAAGTTCTCTTTAACCTGTTCTCTAGAACACGTTCTCATCTGCAGGAACGCGTTCTAGAGAACGTCCCCGCTTGGCGAGATTTACGTGTACTTTGTGAAATCCACATTTGTTAGCATTAGGGGCGTGTCGCTTGACACCCGGCCCGGTTAAAAAAGGGATTGGTGTTCAAGGCCGCTAAATTAAGCGCTTGAATTTAAGACTACAATTGGGAAACTGTAATAATCAGAAAACGGAGATGGAAAGTACATTTCATGTGCATTTAGCTGGTAAAGAGAAAGCTTCAAAATATCTTTCTGTTTTCAATTAAGAACAAAACAAAAAAACCCGCACTTCAAATCAGTGAGAAAAACAGCTGCAGTGAACGGGATTGAGATGTTAGTGTAAATATTTTCTTTTTCTCAATATGGCCAAAGAGGCTTGAAAATTTACGTACGCATTAGTTGGATAATACTGTTCATCCACAGACAATGAGTACTTTTAGAGTTGTAGAACCAGAACTAGCGTTACACGACTAGTTTTTGCACTAAATTTTTAACCATCACGCCAAAAATAAATTGATCGTTTGATCTGTGGTTTGGTTCGTTCGGTTTGAATGGTTTCCTTCACCTTAATCGTTCCTGTAAGATATTTCTTTTGTACATACAGTGTAACCGAAAATACACGTTAAAATTCCACTAGCCGTGAAATGCGCGCAAACAAAACAACTGACTGGTTCTGCTTCACTAAACAAGTTTGGTTGCCTAGCACGTGACAATTTTTACTCAATACGTGACTATTTCTCTCACCCAAAGTACAAACTTTAAACCCTCGAAACCTTTAAAACGCTTTAAACCTTTCTTTTTTTCCATTCTTTCAAACGATAGCTGCCGCGCACCAAACGAACGATAGAAAGGTTAAAGCGATACAAACGATAGAAACGAAATTAAAAGTGTGATGTTTCGGATCACAATGTAACACGTCCAACGAAAAATTTTCGGACTCCACCAACTTTGTCTTTGTGCTGTGCGCTAACAAAGCAAAATCAAGACAAGGAAAGTATCAAAATAAACAGCAGACATAATAGACAAGCTTTTGTTTTCGATATTATTCCAGATAAATACTTTGTAACAAAGAAATAACAGATAAACTTCGGGTATTGTCGGTAAGCGTTTGACAAACAATACCGTGCGCAAGGCCAAATTTATACGTAAGTCATCTTTTGTCCTTGTTTTGCTCACTTTTTGTATACAATCAAATATTATATTTTTGCACAATTGAAAAAGAAATCTTATTGATCACTGCAATAAGTTAACTGTTTTTTTTTAAATATCTCTATCTCTAAAACCTCGTTTTAGGAAAAGACTAACTGCTTGACTCGAAGTTACAACCCATCTTCATCTCGCAGTGAATGTTCCTGGTTTTTGTGAACGCGTTCAAAGGAACGCGTTCTTTTTCTTGTAAATGCGTTACATGGAACGCATCCAATGGAACCACAAGAGAACAGAGCTGGAATGGATTCGGAACGGGTATAGAACAGATATAGAACGGATAAGAGAACGGAAATTGAACGAATATGTAACGCATTCCGTTCAGCATTCCCTGTTAGGTTAATTCTGAGCAGTACTGTATACAATGGTTCTGAACCAAAAAATGTATCAAAAGTATTTTCAAATGTAGATTCTGTTATTGATCTCTTTTGTTCTATTGTTCAAAGTATATTTAATTGTTTTGAAACAAACTTTAAGGTTGCATTTCTTAGATGTTTTTGTGAATTATCAAATATAGAAAGGACAGAAATAATAAGAAAGCATAAATCTACTTCAGAAATTGCAGCAAACTGGAAGAAAGAGGAGAGAAATTTACATTTCAATGGACCCAGAGAAAAAATAAGAACTTCCTTCAAATTGTTTTGAAAAGTACAGGTCTATGGACCCATCGAAAAAAACAGACTCTTTCAAATAAAGATGAAAAGTATAGGTCAATGAACTCACACGATAAAGAGCAACTTCTCTCAAATAGATTCTTGTAACACCTGTATATCTTTTTTTGTGGTGTACAATAAAGTTATTATTATTATTATTATTATTATTAAACTGTCAACAAAAATACAAATTACCTGGCAGCGCATGAGTGTAGGCTACTTAGAGCCTCTTCTTTATTCACATGTAATTGCATTTAGAGTGGCTTTAATGCGTTCCAAGATTGAGTAAAAATATTTGTGACATATTAGCATATTTAATCTATGTATACTAAGTAGTGTGAATATGTAATAAAGGTGCACATTTGCCCGGCTGAGATTCCCGGTTCGGAATACATGGCTGCAAATCAACGTGTTGCTGAGCAGAAGTTGGTTCGGAAGTTTGTGCAGTGCTAAGTAATCTGTTGTTGCCTACAAAACCAAAAGGTAATGTTGGATAATATCGTGCAGTAGCTCAAGGTTTCACTTTGGTATGCAAAATCAGATGCAGATGAATCTATCAGGAACTACATTATAGCTTTGAAGAAGTTATCAATCCATTGCAGCTACGGCGAATTTTTTAATCAAGCATTAAGGGACAGGTTGGTTTGCAGATTAAAGAAAGTTAAAATTCAAAACAAGTTGCTTAATACACCAAGCTTGGCCATTTCTATAAAATTGGCAGAGAAGAACACCTGCGAGTTTTGCCTGGTCTCTGCTTCGGCAACAGAAGGGGCAAGTTCAATGAATAACGTGAGCTGGGTTAACAAAGTCAGCCTGGGTGACAGAGGCAACAATAGTCAGCAAGGTGCAGTAAAGTGTCTGTGGTGCAGTGGTAGCCACTTGTCCTGGGTTTGCAGATTCAGGATGCAAGGTGCTATACCAGATAGCAGATTGGGCACATAACGTTGGCATGTAAGAGTGGTACTTCAAGTAGGCAAGGTAAAGGAAGGATGAAACTCAGAGTTAAGAAGATAAGTTAAGCATTTTTGGTCTCTACGCTAAGGACAGCGACAAAGCGAGTAGGGGCTACCACGGTAAGGTGGTGGTAAATGGTGAGAGTAGCAATATGGAAATATTGCTATCTGATTATTTCGTCATGAGGAGTGACACCTACAGCAAGAAGTTCAAATATTGTGCACTTCAGAACACTGATATGCAGCTCTAGAACTACTCTGGTGAGACATCAAGAACATGTGGCCAGATTCTGTCCAAGGTCTCTCAACCTTACTGGGGCGTAATTGGTTGGAGAAGCTAAATATGGAATGGACCAAGGTTTTTAGTTTTAGCGAAATGTAGGGGAGTAAAGAGATCGCATTCTCAGCAAGCATGTGGATCTCTTCTGAGAAGGGCATGATGGTATGAAGGGAATTGAAGCACACATTCGGATTTGTAACAGGGCAATCTCGATATATTTCAAGCTGTGCCCTGTTCCATATGCATCGATAGAGGCTGTGAAGGCAGAGGGTCATTGTCAAGGTTAAGCAGAGTGATTTGGCAAGCCCAGTTGTTGTCATGCCCAAGGCTGACGGATCGGTCAGATTATGTGGTGATTGCAAAGGCACCATCAATCAACTGATTGATGATGAACAGTATCCTCTTCCATCAGCACAGAATCTGTACTCCACCCTGGCTGGATCCAAGGTGTTCACAAAGCTTGACCTAGCACACGCTTATGCACAAATGAGTGTTGATGAAGGGAGTCAAAAGTATCTGTGGTAACACCCTCAAGGGACTGTACGCCTAGAAAAAGCTGCCGTCTATATGGAGTGTGCCTAAAATTCTTCAAGCAACCATCGATGAGATCTTGCAGTGGGTGGCGAAGTGCATATGTAATCAAGATGATATCCTTGAAAATCAACCTATGATGAGACAGAAGTCCTTCTGCTGGGGAATAAGCAGGTGGTGAAAAGTTTAGAGCTCAAAGGAACTGAGTTAAAAAAAACTATTAAAATCCTTGGGGTTTACTTTTACATATAACAACTCATTGTATTACAAATTGAATTTTGAATCTTTCTTAAAATCTCTGAGGAACTTGTTAAAGGGATGGGGCTAGAGGGGACTTACCTTGATTGGAAAAGTGCAAATTATAGAATTGTTTGCCATTGTACAGACTACCGCTATGATTTTCCTTTGTTTGAAAAGACAAAGATAAAGTTAAGCTCTTGGTATTACATGTAGTTAACAAAATTGAAAAATTGACAATAAAGTTGACAGTTACTTGTGAAAATACATTGTTTGTGGTTTGTCTTACGAAGCTCGTTTCATCCCGACCAAGGGGATGCTTCGTAATGATCAAAGGGGATGCTTTGTAACACTAACCATGAGCAATGTATTTTCACAAAATTGAAGAAGGTGGACTGAAAATTCCTGACCTGAAATTGATAATGTTAACTCAAAGAATAATGTGCATAAAGAAGTTTCTTTCCCTCAACACAGCCAGCTGGAAAGCGTTTTTGAATTTTTACTTACAGAAAGTGGCAGGTAGATTAATTGTTATTCGACCATTGTAATCTTGACTATTCGAAATTATCAATATCCCTACCTACTTTCTAGAAAGAGTGCTTTGTAGCATGGGCTTCCTTAAATTGTTCCATAAACCCTTCCTCTGCATCCAACTTTTTGAAACAGCTTCTATGGAATAACAGGTTTATTAGTATGGAATTCTCATTCGCTTCATCACCCAAATTTAATTCATCTTGGTTTTATAACAGTCGGGGACCTTCTTTATTTGCATAGCAATTTCAAACTAATTGATCCGCAACATTCACATCCTTCTTCCATTGATTTCTTTTTACTTTTTCAACACCATCCCTGTGGAATGGTGCAAGAAATTAAAGTTAGATGGTAACAAATCTAGCCCCAGGTCTGGGGCTGAGGCCTAGCAGTGTTTATGCCTGCAGAGTTTGAATATCTCTTCACAGGTTGTTCTGTTCACAGAAAGTAAAGAATTATTGTTGTTATTGTTATTGCACTGTTTTTGTTATTGTTTTGTTGTATTTGAAAGTTCCAGGTTGTGGGGTTTACATGTATATGGACCATGA
>NC_090883.1:13619443-13621943 GCF_036669925.1 Montipora capricornis
CACCTATTGGTAAATACTGACATCCATCCATATGAATTATTAGCATAATTAAATAAATTATTATTAGATAATAATAATAATAATTAAGACAAGATTTTTTTGAACATCGAGCAATAAAGTGCGCCAGCAGCCAAAAATCCCATAAGAGCTTGCGCGCATCTTACTTTCAGATCAGGACTTGTACCGTTGGCCATATTGTGTCGCGGTGGAAGAGCACATAGAAGTTGTGTTGAGTGCAAGCGATTAGCCAACCATTTTACACAGGTATTTCATTCAGTCACTTCGGAAAGATCTGTACAGCTTTGAAAAACGTTTTGAAGCGGTGAATTTATCGTATTTAGTTTAACCTTCTTGCAAGGTTATAACCAGTACGCAAATTGTTCGAAAAGATCTTTCTGCCGTAAGATTTCGAGTTCTCCGACTCTGCTAATAAGAGATCCAGTCTAGAATTAGTGTGTCAAAACTTGCTTTTGGACTATCTTGAGATTGCAAACCTAGGATGAATTCTTATTACACTTCTATTAAAATAGTGTGAACAGTTCTTTTGTCATTGCCTTCTCTGTGACTGGTGATCTGATATTCGAGTTAGAGGTAGTCAAGTTGATGTGGAAGCAGCTTCTGTCACTTGCGTTACGGTTCAGTGAGGTTTCCTACAGATCGTTTTCGGACTGCTGTTGTCGTTACAGCTCGGTGTACTCTATCGCTAGACCTTACAAAAGGTAACTTTGTCCTTTTTTTTTTTTTGAAAGGTATCGAGTATTCGTGGATAGGTTCCTTTAGAGTTGATTTTCAGCTTATCTCCCGCACACTTCTTCCGTAAAGAGACCCCCAGTGTTTAAGTGTTTCCTTTTCAGTTCCCCCTTTAAAGTTACACATTAAGATTGTGTTCAGCTTAGCTTCAATTGTCAACTTTCAATTTCGATTGTTGAGTTGCATTTATCATAAAATTTGCCACAAATGTTTCATTTTCCAATTCACTAGAATTAAGTCTAGCTTATATCAAAGTTAAAAAAAAGAGAGTTATTGAAGGTTTGATCTTTGTGAAGAATTGAAAAAAAAAAAAAAAAAAAAAGAAAGAAACTAGTCCCAGCTGAGCCTCAGAGATTGTAAACAATGTCTTCATCAGTACTTACTTATAGTATATGTAAAAAACCTACAAGGAAGGAAGAATCTCGTCCCATAAATGATGTTAAAGGAAAAATGTCAAGCCTGTAGGAATGCCACTATCCGCCTCTGATGTTCAGCGTCCAAATGCACAACTCCCCTGTACAAGCTAAAACATTTAAAGTCACTACCAAAGTCCACTTATGTCCAGGTTTGACCCTAATTAGATACATGCCCAATTTTGACATCCAACACAAAGTGTCCCTTTAAGTCTAAGCATTTGCTACCTATTTTCAACAATAAGGTAAGGGTAAAGGTCAGCATTATTTTTAGCTTTGGGTAAATGCAGCAGCTAATCTTCACTTAAAGAGTAGCATTTGGGGGACACTTTGTGACATAAATTGTCTGTATTCTGAGACACAAGTTATGTTGAAGTTGGCGAGAAGAGCAAGGGGACACTTTGTGACGCTTATCGAAATCCGTGTGCATCTAATTAGGGTCAAACCTGGACATATCTCCCAAAGTCAGTAGATGATTTGTTCCCTGAAGCTAAGAAAACTTTTTTGGAAAAAACGTTTGGCTGTGTGGCCCTCATAGGCAGTTTAAGGTGCTGTGGTGCATGTTATGTAAGGTTGCACAGGCTGTCACCCAGTTTAAACAAAAGTGTTCCACAGCCCCTGTCTGCAAACAATTCTATTCAAAATCAAGTTGGTTGTGCCCAGTGTCATATGAACTCACGTCAAAGCGAACTCACCGGAGGATTTGAAGCAAACTTTAAAACTGTGCAAGGTAAAAAGTGGCTGAACTTAAAACAGAAGTTGAAAACATGGGTGCCTCAAATGAACAGATCTGCCAGGAAATTCTTGAAGGCCAATTTGATGGGGCAAACTTTCCTTCTTTTAACTCACATGGTAAAATTCTACCATACATATTCTACCTTACTAGTTGGTTTTTCAGTTTATTTGGATTGGTAATGAAAAGATGAACACAATTCAAGGATCTCCCAAGCCCGCGAAACTGAAAACATGGCATGCTGTCATGCTTGTATAACAGGGTAAAAGTTACTACTGGTAACCCTACAAAATACAGTAAAGACCCACACATAAGAACCTAGAATTTTTGAGGTCATAATTCAGGCTGATTACATGTAGTTTCTTAATAGGTTCTTATTTCTCAGAGGAACAACAATAAATTTCTATATTTTATTCATAAGGTATGTAGACAGTATTGCACTGTAGCTTTATGGAAAACATATTTCTAGAGAAAATCCAATAAAATGCCAATCAAAGAAAACATATACACAATAGACCTAATCGGCTAACTCAATGTTGTACCCAATTCAAATCTCCCAAGATTAAGATTCTTTGTGTATTGTATTTGCATTATAATGTACCAT
>NC_090883.1:13626943-13679443 GCF_036669925.1 Montipora capricornis
CCAAAATGATGGAATAACCTGGTGATAAATAACCTTGTCTTGGAGAGTAAATTTTTGACTTAGCAGAAACAATGGTCAACCCGGGGTCAACCTCAAGAGTTTGGGCGATTGTAATCTTTGTTTGTTTTGACTTTGCTCATTATTGTCAAACTTTATAACAATTGACAGAAAAAGAAACTTACAAAAACCCGGTATCTTGCTATCATTTGACACAGATGCTTCACCGTTTGGCGAGTAAACATGCCATGGTAACTTAATCACGGCGCCTGCTGAATTCCGGCGGTCACTTTCGATTTTGCGATTTATTTGTGCAACCAAAAGTACAACAACAAAATTGAACGTAGCAAAAATCTCCCAAAATGTTTGTCGCTGATCGTAACTTTTAATATTCTATATTCACGGTTCAAAGTTAATGTTGTTTTCATGTCGTAAATTTGTTATTCTTGAGCGACCATCCTGGAAACTTCCTTCTGCTCTTTCTAAAAACTGTGTATCAATTTACTTTTGCATCAATATTTGTTTTTGCATAAAGCAAGCTAACAAAATCTGTATCTTGCTGAGTTCGCATTTGTTAGTGTTAATAGTATTTTTGGTCCAATGCTTCTCTTTTATGAAGGGGTATATGTTTGAGGTCACCCATCCAGATACTAACCCCGCTGGACAGGGTTAACTTAAGTAAACTTTGGTATTACAAAGCTGTCAGATGCTCAGAGGGCACGCTTAAACTTGTGGTGAAAGAGGTTGTGAGGGAGCTTGAAAAGTATCAACATGTCAGCCCAGAAGCCAATGTTTCTCACTTCCCACTTATTTTCTTGAATCTTTCTGGGTTCAGTACTTTGCTAGTAACCACATGTCTTCTCAGGCTATTTACCCAAGACTTCTACCATGGCACTACAATGATAGACAATGCCAAATCAATGTCATGCACTGTTAGAGCTACATATTATGCAAGGACAACTTGAATCTCCTGGAAGACAACACACAGCTCAGTTGACATTTTATATGGAATAAATTGCTGTGTTACTTCACTACCACATGTAAGCAGTGCGTGTCTATTTTTTCTAAAGATGACAGGAATTTCTTCTTTCTGACAAATGATTAATTAATAGGTTGGTAGCCAGGTTGTTAACTTCAGAAAAGGATCTTTTTCCTCATGTGAATGTGTGAGGACCTGTGAGCCAAAGGGCCTCTGCTGGTATGACTTCTGGGTGACCCCTTAAATGGTCTTAATGACCCCCCAACTTGAAAAAAATTGTCTAGAACGGTGCACGTACCACAGGCAACCCAGTGTACCCTCACAGAGGGTCTAGTTATCGTATGTTTTAATGTATTTATGTATTTTCTTTTGAATATCGGTTTGCTATGTAACTAATTCCACCATGCATACCATTTTCAATGAATTGGAACATATCAATGTCAGTTATTAGCTCCAATTTAATATCACTCATCTTTAACATAGTGTCCCAGCTAAGGCCAGGTGATGAAAAATAATGACATGGATCCAATTTATAATATTTTAAACAGGTTTTTCTGAAGTTTTCAAATACATCTGCAAGCAATAATATATCTGATTTGATATAAAAGTTGTGATATTTACCCATTGTTTTCAAATTAAAAGTATTCCGTACTTTTTGAGCATGATTGTATTGTTGTTCACTAATATTTTCATCAGTTAATATGCTATAAAATTCTTCTTTTGTTGGCAATTCAGTTTCATTTAACTTTTCAAATGAATCCATATAATCATAAGGATAAATTCCTTTTTGTTTCAGAAGCTGAAAATTATTTTTAAATACTTCTTTTGTGTATCTTAATGCTTCATCAGGTAAATTATTTGACAATTTTTCCTAAGTTTAAACTCATAAATTGAAAACTATCAATAAATGTTAAATTGTTACCAAGCATGAAAGGCATATATTTTTCCATATTAATGGGAATAACGTTAATATTCATTTGACATTCTTCTCCCTTTTTGTTTTTGTATCTGTGTTTTTTTGCTATTTCACCAATATTTTGCATAATAAAATGACTATCTTATCCTGTAAGATTATGAAATATAACTGGTATTTGTGAGTCAATCTATAATTTAGATTACAATCTTGATGCGCAGAGCCTCTATATTTTCCAGTGATATGACAATGATCTGTGGCTATAATATCTTGGTTAATATACTTTTTATTACAAATATGGCATGAATCAGATTTTTTGAAGTTTATTTCGTCTTCATCTGTCATTTTTAATGGTTTGTTGAATTTGTACTTGATAATATTTTTACAATATTTGACTCAAGCACTTTTCCATGAATTTGTATACAGCATTTTTACCTCTATAAATCTGAACTGGTTTGCTGTATTTATCATCATGACAACATACAACATTATAACTGTAACCACAGTCTGTATCCTTTTGATATGCTTCTGTATATGAATTATCATTGTTCGGCTTACAACCATGAACTTTTTCTGTAAGAGCTTCAAAATCAGCATATAGCACAAACAGAACGTTTGAAAAGTAGCGAACTTTACTTTTGAACCTTTTTCAGGCATTTTGATAGCTTGTTCGCCATTTATTTGAATACATATTTTTTTGTGATTAGTTAAAACTTGTTCAGAGCTGAAGCATTGCAAGCAAAACATGCAAAAGTGTTTTTTTTTTTTTTTATGTTTCGTTTGATTAAACATAAATTTGTTGAAGTCTTTGATAAGTACATAATGTGTTTTGGTTTCTTCAGTTATTATTATTACTTTTTTTTTCATATATAAATAGGAAAAGGTTGTTTATTTTCATAACCAAATACATTGATGTTAATACTCTTTTGTTTTTCAATTTTTTTTTATTTGTTTACATGGCTTCTGATAGGATGCGGAAAAAAATTAAAGATTATGCGGAAATTTTTGGCCACATTATGCAGAAACATGCGTTGATTATGCGGAAATTACACCGGATTATGCGGAAACTTAACAAGTTATAAAACTAATAATTAGGCCCGTCCAATGTATTTACATGCTTACGGTAAATCCGTAATCGAAATTGCAACCAATACAATCGCATTTGTGACTGAATTTTTGCCCTTTGTGATTAAATTACATGGAGGAGTCATCAATTTGCGACTAGCTTTCACCGTTGAAATAAAAGGGTTAGCAGTTGGGATTTTCCCGCAACTTTTGGTAAAATAAATAAAGCGATAAAAAATTATTTTGTTTCTCATCATGAATTTTGTTTCAATTTGGAGATAATGGAGCAAAATTGTAATACCTTTGGAGCGCGATCCATTCCCTTGATCATTGACTTAAAGTGCATTTGATTCACAGTATTCCGGAATAAGAATACGTGAAGTGATGAATGCAAAATGTTTAAAATGGCATTTTAGCAGGTGTTCGACATTTTTAATGTGAATCTCCGTAAAAACGAAGGATTTCTAACTTGTATTCCATGTAATCCTATTCCGGAATACGGTCAATCGAACGCGCCCTTAGTTTCTTATCAGTTACGTCATTTGCTGAAGTGTAACTGTTTTCGTCCAATGGAAAGCATTGTAGGAACAAAAACTAGTGTCCAGGCTCATTGGGAAAAAATGCGCGGAAACTGCTTACGATCTTTCTTACGAATTTTCATCTTGCGAACGAAATGGTGTGTTTTCTTCAATGTTCTGGAAAATAAGCGTTTCAAAACAGTCAATTTCTTCGGCTTTTATGTTTTTGAGGATGTTAAGGAGCTGCTTTATCACTAATATCAGATATTTCTTCTGTTTTTTTGCGGAAAATATCGGAATTATGCGGAAGAGGCGGATTTCAGTGAATTATGCGGATCCGCATCGCCGCATCACGTCAGATGCTATGTGTTTAATAGTTACTGGAAATTCAATGCTTTGATAATCTAAATTTTGAATAAATGCTTTATCTGATTTTTTTATTCATTGAGGATCTTTGTTTTGTGGATTAAGATGCCTTATATGAGCCCATAAAAAGCATTTATTATCGTTGCTTTTTAAGTTTATCAATCCTTTTGAACTATTACATAATTCATTTGGTAGTTTGATATAGCTATTTCCTTTCATAGGTTCATATTTAACAACATTAAGATAATCAACTAATTGTCTATTCCACCAGTTGCTTCTGAAATCCATTGAGCTACGTTGTTTAATATTTGTTGTTTCTATAATTTTAAAGCTAGTTCAATTTGGTCTCAGTTCATTAGAGACCAAGCATCAATGTACAGTCAGACTCAATTCGTGCGAAAGTGTTTTAGTCCTTTTTTTATTCTTGCATGTTTTTAACACCCCCTTTTGTAAATTCTCATACTTTACATACTTTTACCTCTTTGTTTTATATTTATGTGTATGCAAAATTTTATCTTCACTTTTAAGCTCGATAATGACCGAAATTCGGTCGAAATGTCACGCATTTTTCCCTATAATTTTTACCTCAATTTGTTTTAAAAAGCCTTTACTTATAAGTATTTCTTAGTTTTTTTGAGATATTTTTCGATTCCGTTGTCAATTGGGGTTTTTGTCTCTAATCTTTTTTAAAGTACTTTGGTAAATACGATATGTACAATGAAGCATCAACTATAGGTAGCTGAACAGGTTGTATTCCAATTGTTTTTTTAGTTCTTGGAGCTGGTGTTGGTTTGTAAACATCTCTAAATTCTAAAGGAGATTGAATAATGTTTTCTTCATAATCTTGAATCATTTCTTTTACACCACAACGTGGTGTTGGTATAGTTTTTCTTTTTATAGTTTTTTTATTTAAGATAGGCAACTTGCTTGGTGTGAAAGACCCTATCCCTGGCAGGCTTCATTCACGTGTGGTTTATAAGTTTGTATGTGCGGGCTGTAATGCCTGTTATGTCGGCGAAACAACCCGGCATTTTTCCGCACGCGTGCGTGAGCACTTAGTCAGTGATGGGGCCTCTCACGTTTTCAAACACCTACAGAATTCCGAACAATGTCGTGCCGTGTCTTCACGGGAATGTTTCCATATTTTAGATCACGCCTCCACGACTTTTCAACTCAAGATAAAAGAAGCTTTTCATATTCAAAGAGAACAACCTTCTCTTAATCAACAACTGCGTCACGTAAATCTAAAACTATCCTTTTAATTCTCACATTGTCAGGTTTTATGTACATTCCGTTGTTACTGGCATAATTAGCACTTTTTCCGTACTTATAAATTCAACTTAATGCTTTGTACGTTAATCAACTGAAGATGACAGAAGTCTCTGTCGAAACATGTCTTATAATTTCAAAAGTTCTGTCATTTTCTTTAAATTTCTGACTTGCCTGCTGATATCAAGATCCTTTTTTTATTTTGTTGTAAAATCAAATTTATTATTTCTGATTTTGAAAGTTTTTCTAATTCTGCTTTGTTCATCTAGATATTAGCATTATATAAAACTCTTATTCTTATGTATTTTATGAACATTGAAAAATTCAAATAAATCAAAAACAATTTATTTAAACTTTTCTATATGTTTGAAAATAATTCTATATGTTTTTTGAAAAATTATTCAATATTATTTTTATGCATTTTTGTCTGGCAATGATTCCATTTATTTTTTAATAAATATTTTTTATCACATATTGGGCAAATCCATTCCTTTTTGCTTAAAGATTTTTTTATTGACAAATATCAACCTTTTATTTGTCTTCTTCATTGAAATATTTAGTATTAGCACTAAATAGTCGTATAAACATAACAACTTTCTTTAATTTTCCAGACATGTTTCGACGGTACATCCGTCATCTTCAGTGTTACACATTTTGAAATTGCCGTTGAATTTAAAGCGCGCGCGATCTTACAAACTTCGTTACATTGCGTTGTCAATATTGCGTATTAAATCAAAACAGAACAAGACAAAAATTTAAATGAGTGACGCTTAGTTCCTTACCGGGAGAGAGTCAGGTTAATGTGTTTCACCTGCTGGTTGAGGTTGGGGCTTCTCCCATTTTATATACATGGATTCCTTAAGCTTCACTTGGTACTTAGTGGCTGCAGAGTCCAGGATCTCGAAGCAATCCGGTGTGCAGGATGCCTTACAAAACTCTGAACTCTGCAGATGTTTAAAAACGTTCGAAGATCTGTCTGAAAGTAAGTGCTTGCGCACTTGTGTGGAGAAGTGTCGGCTGGTTTCACCAACATAACAAGCATTACAACTTGCACACGAACGTTTATAGACCACACGCGTGCGAAGCCCTACAGGGACAGCATCTTTCACATTAAAAAGATTCCTGACTTTGAAAGTAGTGAAGACTAACCTTATATCAATAGGTTTACATAACCGATTAGCAAGTTTGCGTATACTCCTCTGTGCCGTGACTGAGAAGTGCCCAACGTAAGGGATTTTAAAGAAGAACTTAGGTGTTTCCTGGGGCTCGATTTCTAAATAAGACTGTGTTTTCCCTCCCTTGACTGCTGTCTGAATATATTTAGAAATATATTTGTTGATAAGGTTCTCAGGGAAGAGATTCCTCCGCAGAATGACAGACAATTTTTGAAGGTCAGTATGGAACCCCATCCAAGTGTTGTTTATCTTAAAAGTTCTATCAATCAAGGTTTTGATTAACCCCAATTTGTAGGTAAAGGGGCAAAAACTGAGATAACTGGTCAGCAAACCTGTGAAAGTTTTTTTCCGGTAAACGGTGATTACACTTTGGTGCGAGTCAGTGTTATTGATTAGAACATCTAGGAAAGGTAGAACATGGTCAGCTTCCGGTTCCATTGTAAAGCGTATATTGGGGTGTTGATTGTTGAACAGAAGGAATAGTTTCGAATTTTTGTAAACCGCTTTGTGTCATTTTATTTTCGCATATTTCGCGTTGTCAGCCCTAGCGCTCCTTAACACCTACGAGCTCATTGTATTCCTTTGTATAATTTTGCTTTTGCGCCTTCGCCTCGTTATATATGTAGATCAGCTAGTTTTTTTCGTCACCTGCTTAGTATAAAGTTAGCATTTTTTAGTTTTAGGGCGGTTCTGTTTTGGCATTTTCGTTCGGCCAGAATGTTTGGGTTTCTAAACAGAAGACGGATTGGATCGGGGCATTTCGTTCAGCCAAAAATTGGTAGCAGAGCGAGGTTCTAAGGTTGTATGGGTCGGAGTTTTTGTACGCTTTAATGTTGTAAAAGTTCATCCCAAGATTTAAGAATGGAAGGAGATTTTAAAGGCAAAGAAAGCGCCGACGATTGCGAGACATTGTTGGAGAAATTAAGAAGTCAAAAGCGAGTGTGCAAAATGCAGTTAACGAAGCTGTATTCTCGTTTGTTGAGACTGATGTCAAGAGAAGTGACTGACGTCGAGGAGCTTTTAACCGCTCTAGAAGCAACACAGGAAAAGATGTTGGATGTATTGCAAGTTCTGGAGGATTTAATCGTTATTTATCAATTGAAGGGAGACGAGCAAAGTGTGAAACGTGCCGAAGCTGAGATGGAGAAAGTAACGACGGATACGGACAGAGAAATTGTTACTGTTAAACAACTTGGAAAGTAATACCGCAGTAGTAAACCGCAAGAATAATATTTACATAAGTCTTTCTTTGAACCACGAACGGTTGGTCATGCAAGGTTTTCGAGGATATGTTAAATGTGTTTTGTAAATTCCCCGTGACCAGCAACCCGATATTTCAGTCAATTTAAAGTGAATCTGCAATAGTAACGTTTTGGACAGGGAGACGAGCAAAGTGTGAAACGTGCCGAAGCTGAGATGGAGAAAGTAACGACGGATACGGACAGAGAAATTGCTACGGTAAAGGAGTTTTTGACCTCACTTACATTAAAAGCATTAATAACATTTCCCTATCGCACGAACCATCCATCCTCCCCCCTCAGTTGCTACCTGTACCAAACCTGTACCGTCCTACAAACATCGAACGCACTTGCCTAAGCTTCGATTACCCCTAGTCATAGCAATTGCAGCATGTTGACTGCGCATGGAAAACAAATCTAGGAATAGACTGTGATTAGTGGAGAAATGAAGTATCTAAATTATCTGAACGCTCACCGTTTGCATATGAATTATAAAGACGCAAAACCAGCAAGCGAAACAAACTTGGGACATATTGAAATTTCGCCTAAAGAACGACATAATTCGACATAGTCTGATGTTCGAACCATCTTTTCTCACGTTGTGCTTTCACAAGTAACTCTGTTGGCAGCCGGCCGTCACTCGTGATGAATTTACAGAAGCTATGCCGATGTGCAACAATGATCAAATGTTAACCAGAGCACAAAAACAATCTTTTCAGTTGAGATGAAATAATTTTCTACCAGTTCAGGGTTTGGTTTGCTAGGAATGTTTTTCTTTTTGTAATTTGTTACTGTTAAACAACTTGGAAAGTAATACCGCAGTAGTAAACCGCAAGAATAATATTTACATAAGTCTTTCTTTGAACCACGAACGGTTGGTCATGCAAGGTTTTCGAGGATATGTTAAATGTGTTTTGTAAATTCCCCGTGACCAGCAACCCGATATTTCAGTCAATTTAAAGTGAATCTGCAATAGTAACGTTTTGGACAGTGATTAGCGACACTATCTAGCTTGAGTAGTTTTATACCTTTCAACACGGGCATTGCAAGAGCGGGTCACCCAGACCCTGGACATATAATCTTACCGTTTTGTATATATATTGTCAAAACCCAGTTGTGGGCCACCATACTCTCCGGCTGCAAGATATCGAGATAATAAATGTATGTTCCGAGCGCTGAGCTGCAAAAAAAAGCGGACATATTCTCCCATAAACTGAAATGAATAAAATTTTAAAAATGTGGTGACGGCGAAGTCCACGCAAGTGGGAAAAGCGTCCTTGAAATCGACTTGTCGGACCTTCGAATGAACAGTCCACAAGAAGTCTTCGAAATAATCACTGCAATCAAAATATGTCACAAAGAAGGTTTCAAATGTGGTCAGAAGATTCTGGCTACGGATATTCTATTCGCATGTTAAAGGAAAGTAAGGCAATCAAGGTCCATGACGATCGGCTATGATCCTCGATCTATGTTCGCAATTTTCAACCGAAACTTGTTCAGTTCCTGTTCTTCAGTGGGATTTCAACATTATAATCTGGCTTAACGAAACACAAAGTCAACGGAAACCATTTACAACTCCACCGCGGAATTTTAATTATCGAGGGTTTACCTCGGTTGGCTTTTTCGCGGCAACTTTGGAGCCTAGCTGTAAATTTCCCTTGGCAGAAAAGCGGCTCACCGCGGGAATACCGAGGGAAAGTCGCTACATATAGTTACAAAGCAGAGCCTATTTCTTTGCCAAGCACTCCGGTTACATAATAGACCAATTTCGTTAAAATTCAGTCCAAACCAAAAGACATGATCTCAAGGCTCTGGGTAGTAAATATTCCCCAGAGCCTCGAGATGATGCCTTTTTTTTTTTGGATGGAATTTTAATATATCGAATTTGGTCTATTGCAGGGGCTATCAATCAGTGACCACTGCCTTGGTTATGTGTTCAGAAAGACTTAGGATATCATGTCTTGACCAGAGTTTATAGAAGTGAGAAATTTCAAGCATTTTGGCGTTTATCATGGGACGGCTCCACCCTGGTCTGAATGTTTTTATTAGTAGTATTATTATTATTATTACAACGGTTACGTAAATTTATTGACTTAAGTTTCCTCTCTTTATCATGTTCACAGCTCAGACGTGAAGGACGAGTTGCTAGTGTGGGTGATGTAGTACAAAGAGGTCAAAGGGTTAAGGTGAAAGTTTTGTCAATGGCCGGAAGCAAGATCAGTCTGAGCATTAAGGTAAGGCAGATAAAACAGCACAGAACAGTTTATGTGTAAACACACTTTATTGAAAATATTGGTGATGCTCAGTGCTTGTATGCTAGTAAAGTCGCAGCACTGGCTAGTCTATGACCAGAAGAATTTTTCAGCCCTACCAAAATGACCTGTTACTCAATGTATTTTTGTTTCAGGTCGGTTTAGCTGATTTGGGGGGGGGGGGGGGAGTTATGAGGAGACAATGCATTTCAAGATAATCTTCAGTGTTGGCATATGTTCATTATACTTAAGAAAAGTTATAGTAATATTTCCCATGATATAGACATGTTACTTTCCTCTATTTAAACTTTTGTTTATATCTTCTAACCTTTTAATTCTTGTGTAAAATTCAATATATTAGCTGATGGATGCCTGTATAATTATGGATCCACTATATCATATTGTCAGTGATAATTTCGGGCCAACAAAACTCAACCAAAGCCATGGTTAATTTGTGATCTCTCGCGCGAAAAGGTCTCTTTCAGTTAGTCGTTCGAAGCATGCGGCCATTCATAACCGAGTAAAAGCCATGTGCACAGCATTTGAAGTCATGTGCATGGCTTAAGTTCTCAGGCAGAAAAAATTGCAAACCGTGGGCACGCCTGATACATCCGTTCAAAAAAGATTATTATCCGTGTGCACAGATCTAGCTTTCTGTTCATAAAAAAATGGCCGCCCATGCACCCGCATCGTGCTTCCCGTTCAAAAAAAAAGACCACCCATGCACACTGATCAAGCTTTCCATTCAAAAAACCATAGCCACCTGTGCGCCAGATTAAGGCTTCCTGTTCAAATAAATAAAACACGAGTACACGGCTCGAGCCGTCTGTACCAATCATAATTTTTGCTGTTTTTATGATTGATGCTTTAACTGTTTGTTAAGAAGGTTAAACACACGAATGCCGCAGGTTCAACGGTTAGCTTTCAAACAACAATCTGTCTGTAAACAATCATATAGGCAAATGTGTTCGCAAAATGTTTTGCCTTAAAAAAAAGTATAAACTAAGATATGCAAGAAAAAATATGAACGTTTGTCTCATTCTATCCTCCGTTCATTGATAAGTAGACGAGCCATGGAAAATTTGCAAAGTGTGCTGTTTACAAACTTTGCAAAAAGCCACAGTCACTTTTTCTGATTTTATGTTATCTTGGCAGTCAAACATTTTGCTAATTGATATTTTCTTGGCTGGAAAATGATCTTCTATTTTCTACATTTTCAACTTTCTCAGAAAAGGTTTCTATATTTAAAATTTCTTCAGCCGAATTGGGAAACATCTCGAAATACGCTATTCAAATTGCTTTTTTTTTTAACCAAAAGTATTTTGTTTGGATAGACAACGCATTTTAGAACCAATCGTGTTTTGTTTATACAAACTTGCAACTTCAAGAATTTGCTGACACACTTTTGTTGCTCAGTAATCAGAGCATGCACGTTCCGGCCACATTTCATGGAAATCCAGCAATGGCACATCCAGTATTGTGCAAAAGTAATGCAAGCGAAATGCACGAATTTCGTTCTTTGTTCATCTGAAATTTCATGGCGTATCCAGCGATAATTCGCTTAAACAAAGGGCGATTTTTCTTCAAAGTTTCGTTAAGCTAAAGAAAATTCGCGATCAAAAACGATAATTTGCAAGGCAGTTGACGAAATTTTGCAACACGTTGAACGGCAGTTCGGGAGTGTTCAAGCAATTTTCTTTCAGCAGCTGATACGAACAAACTGGCATGCAACTCACAAGCGATAAATTTGTAAATATGTGCTTATAAGGCCAGGGGCAGATTTGATGCCCTCATAAATCCCCTTTGCGTGGCCACAGTCTGCTACTAGCTGGATTTTGGCGCATAGGTTCTGACAGTACTCGTTGGCACAGCGGCAGGTGGTCTGCTGGGCCTTGCTCCTAGCTGCTCGAAGGGCGTCGTGTGAGCTTGGGGAAGGGTTCTGCTTGTGAGCCAGCATCGCTTTCCTCTTGGCCTCCGTGACTGGCTGCATTTCTTCTCAGGAAGCCTCGACCCAGTCAGCCTTCTTGCATTCTTTCTTGCCAAATGCAGCCATGGCTGAGTCGTAGATGGCATCACGGAGGTGAGACCATTTGGCACCCAGGTTGCTGGTTGTTGGTTGCGCAGCAAGTTTCTCCTGGAGGCTGTCCCCTAGCTCTGAGCCTTAACAGGTTTGAAAGGGCCACAGGCGTTGATGCGGGGGCGACCCTTGGTCTTGCCGTGGTGGATCTTTCTGGGCTTTAGCCTGACCTTGCTTGCCACAAGCGAGTAGTCCGTGTCACAGTCAGCGCTGTGATACCTTCTTGTGTGGAGGACACTGCTGAGGTCCGCTCTCCTAGTGATGAGGAGGTCTAGCCGGTGCCAGTGGTGGGACCAAGGGTGTCTCCAAGACACTTTGTGCAGCTCCTTACACTTAACGTAGCTGTTGGTGATGCAGAAGCTGTGGTGACAGCAGAGTTCGAGCAACCTCTGCCCGTTCTCATTCATCCTGCTGACACCAAAGTGGCCAAGGCAGGTAGGCCATGCTTGCCAGTCGGTCCCAACACAAGCGTTGAAATCGCCTAGCAAATATATGCCCTAAGAACCTGGGATTCTGGATAGTGTTTCCTGCAGTGTTTCCTCGTAGAATTGATCCTGGAATGTTCCAGCTTGTGATTCGAAGAGCTAGAGTCTTCATAGTTTTTCGTTTTTGACTGCTTGGTGCAAGTACTTGCTCGCTTGTCGGGAGGGTCCCCTAACTTCTAGGCACCCAGTAGAGCAGGCATGCAATGACGGGGCGGCACCTTACTGGCTGGGGGCTGCCCAGCTTGAGGCGGGTGGTAGCCACCCAAAGAAGCTGCGAGGGCTTCTGCCTTGTCCCGTGTTGTGCCGGAGTCTTGCAACACTGCTGGAGTGGGCCTCTCCAGTTTGCGCTAAGGCCTGGTCGGGAAGATAAGGAAATTTTGGGCTGCCCATGTGACAGCGTCCCCCTCAGTGTAACTGGCTGGGTCCAAGGGAAAGGAAGAACCAATACAACTTGGGGCTAGTTCCACTGCAGAAGCCGCCGTATGGGCTCCACTCCGGATTTGTCCTTGAGGTTTACTCCTGAAGCCTTCCTGAGATCAGGTATAGCCGCTGCCGTCACCCGCTAAGAGCTCCATCTACCCGGGGCAACAGGTTTTAAGGTGCCAGTGGCCTCGCCTTCGCCCCTTCTCCTGTCAGTGGTGCCATTTCCGCCACTCGGAGGCCAGAAGTTGGACTTAGCTTACAGAGGCTCTTAGAGTCGTATGCCATTGGGAGCATTTCAAGAGGTTGTGAAAGCCCAGCCTCGCAACCCACTCCCTGGCTATAACAGCCTTACAGAACCACTCAACTGTAATATCTTCATTATTATTCAGTCTTGCACTGCAGGACTGTGGGCGATGTCCTCATTAACTACGGAACAGCGGACTGCTAGCTCACAATTAACATTTCTAATTGGACACGTAAATGCTAACAACTTATGATGAAGCTGTTAAGCAGAAATTGGTTCACTGCGCTGCACAAGCCCAGCGACTTGTGGGAATGAATACTGATGCCATGTGACCCTAGATAAATTTAAAATTGAGTCTTTTTTTGCTGATTTCTCCTCTAAGCACTTGGATCTTACTCTTCATTCTCCTTTTCCAGAAAGGATCCTTCCTAGGATGATTAGTTGCTCTCTTTATACCCAATTTCCGGGTAACGACTATTGCCGCCGCTCGCAACAACTGGTTGGTCTCAGTAATATCAGTGGTCTCAACATGTGCGAGGGGTATGTTTACTTCCTGTGTTACTTCTCTGAGTTTGGTCCTGTCAACATGCTTCAGTGGTCTAAGCTTCTCTCCCTGACCTTCTTCAATTGCCACCTTTATTTCCTCTAAAATGTCTAGTTGTTCTCTGACAGACCTTCGCTGTTCACGATTCTGAATGCCCCAACACGAGCCCCACTCCCTTCACGTCCTGATGTATCTTCAGGAGGCTCGTCACTCGGTTCAATAACATTGTCAATTTCACTGTCCGTCTCTCCGATGGAGCCCCTTACTTGCCGCTTAATCTCCTCCAGCTCAACCTCAGAAAGCCACTTGTTGGTCATGATGGCGCGAGCCTGGTCAGCAATGTTTTCTTCTGACACCTTGAACATATCTCTCTTTTGCCAAGCACTCAGCATTCTCTTCCTGTAACCTCTAACTGTTGGTTCACTTTCAAAATAACATTCCATCACAACTCGATTCACTGCATTGTTCCATTTTCTACGGCCAGTTGCTGGTTGACGACCAAGTGGTGCCTGACTGGGCACACCGTCACTGCCGGACGAGAGACCTTCATATCCGGTCTCATTCACGTCGTTATCTTCAATTCTGTCATTATGTATCGTCATCACAGTGTGAGTTTTCTAGTCATGTGCTGGGAATTTTTTTTTTTTTCGGGGTTATCTCCCCTAGATCCGCCATGTTTTGCGATGTTAACAGGGGCCTCGAGTAGGCTGTGGCGCTAGGCCACACATGGACGGTCTTCGCCAAGGATAGACTAGTGGTCGCTTGGGGTTGACCATAATTGCCCAGGCTCGTTAGCTGGTCCAAGAGCACTGGGGTTCGCTTCACTTGATGCTGGATATGAGGAGACCAGTCTAGGACGCCGCTAGGGCTGCTAGGAAAGGTACTACTTCTCCAGGGATCCTCATTATTATTATTATTATTATTATGATTATTATTATTATTAGAGATACATGGAGCTTACACGGAGCCTATTGGTCAGGTCAGAGGTACAAAAGCCAATTAAATTATAAAATCGGTTGGATAATCTACTTATTGAAGGTTGAAATTCTCGGGAAATTGTACTTAACAGGAATAATATGAGGGTAATTAATGATCTCAATCAACTGACTGCAAGAATAATGCCATCTGAAAAAGCACCAGATGCATCCAAAAGTGAGAACCAGCATGGGTAAATTCACTTTTAAGTACTCTGCTTCAGTTTTTTGGAAACTGTCCCCTTGACACTCAAACAAGTTCAAAGCCCAAACCAATTCAAGAGACTGTGCAAAGCTTATTTTATGTCTCGCCAATCAAATGAGATATGCTCTTTTTAGTTAAATATTGTAAATGTTTCAGTTCTTACCTTGTTTGTCTGTGTGCTGTTTGTTTGCTTCCTGCTTCTTGCTTTCTGCTTCTTTGCCCCCTTTTCTTCTTACTGTTATTTCCTAGTCTCATTTATTTATTTAACATATATTTCCTCTTTTTCTCCTTGAATTTTAAAATACAGAGTCCATGGTTCAATATACGTGTACATGTTCATGTATCTCTAATTTACCTCAATCTATGAACAATTTTATAATGATAATAACAATAACAATGATAATTTAAGGATAAAAATAAGCAAAATAAGTTTTGCACAACGTTTTGATGACTCCATGTTATCATTTTCGAGTGAAGAGAGAATAAAATTGATAACTTAATATATACCATGTGAGGTGATGAAACAAAAAGTGTAAAAGTGTACATATAAATGGTGACAAATTTACAAATTCACAAATTCAAATAAATAGTTTTGCAAGGATGGAGTCTGATTGTGTGTTTAAGCATGGCCTCTTCTTCTTTATGAATAACATTTCATAAATCAGACAGTCCAGTTTTCTGTTGCACTTCTTCAAAACGGAAAAATTGTTGGTGAGGTCACTGATGGTTTCAAGACCGTGGTTGTTCTTTAAGTGCTTGCCGATTTCTGAATACCAATACCTTGAAATAAGTGTCGGCTGGTGTAGCCAACATACCCTGCATCACACAGATCACATTGGTAATTATACACAATGCATTGTTGGCTAATTATAGGTGAGAGTGTGATCGATTTTGTTGCTTAGATCTAATAATTGCCTTTTTACTACTTCGGCAGACTTTTGATCTTTAAAAGGCAAAACCACTCGTGAACAGCATTTTTGTTAGTGGATAATTGGGCTTGCACTCGAGGGTTTTCAGACCTCACTGAGGTGACAAAGTGAGCGATAGTGGAATTAACGAGGCTGTCAGGATACTTGAAGTTAGTAAACATCATCTTGAGATGATCACATTCGGATTTGAAAGACTCAGGTGGAACGCACATTGTAACATGGTCTTCAGTAGTGAGTTCTTGTCCCTTTTATCAATTTGGCTTTGGTGGTGAAGCAGTAGGCCGGTGTTTGTTGGTTTCTGATAAACACTACTTTTCAGTTTATGGCCTTTCTTAAGCACTTCCATACCGATAAATGTTAATTTGTACCTTCTGTAAAAGTCAGGGGTCTTGTTGTCTTGATCTATTTTTTCTTCAATAGAACAGAGAAATGCGTTAGCCATGAGTGGATCCAAGGGAGAGCCCATTGCTTCACCACCAAATTTAACAATAATAATAATTATAATTAATCAGAAAACTAACACAGACAGATTTCGACGTTTCAATGACATCCTGTCATCATTATCAAGAAAATGAAGAAAATTTACAAAAGTAAGAAGACAAAACTAAACCGAAAACAATAGTCTATTGTTCTAAGCCAGTGAATCATCCAGTGATCTCACACAAAGAAAAACCAAGTCAAGTGAATACTTTAGCACGTATTGAGTCTCATTGGATGTTAAGACTCTGTCTATAAGAATATAATAATAATAAATACCTTATTTAACCTGCAATGATGGATTAGATGGTCCAATTGACATCACAAAGTTTCCCCCAAATGCTGCTCTTCAAGTAAAGATTAACATCTGCATTTACCCAAAGCTAAAAATATCACTAACCTTTAGCCTTACCTTATTATTGAAAATTGGTAGCAAATACTTAGACTTAAAGGGACACTTCATGTTGGATTTCAAAATTGGGTGTGCATCTAATTAGGGTCAATCCTGGACATAAGTGTTTAATTTATTTATATGAACTTACTATGTAAATAGTGTGAAATAAATTGAATTTGAACTTGAGTGAACACCCAAGTTGGCTTTCTTGGGTTATCAATCCTACAAGGTCTCTGTTGGTTGAGGAGATGACTATGTGAAAAATGAAAATTGTAAGGATATTTAGTGAAATGTATAGCTACTTGGAAGATCTTGTTTGCTAGACTTCAAGGATAATTGTGACCTTTCACTCGAAAAGGGGGCTTATGAAAATTTCACGATGGTGCAGATTTCACAGCAGACACCGTGAAATTATTTAAAACAAGCTGAATTTCCGTGAAATTCGTATAAAATGGTGTGAACTCATCATGAAATTTTATCATACCACCGTGAAATCATTCCTGCCAGGTTGTCAAAAAATTAACAGGATGAATAATTTCACACTGAAAAGAAAACAGTCCTCTTCAAAATTAATTATTTTCATCATCAACACGTTTAGTTTGCATTTTTGCCAGGTTTTGAATGTGAAAGAACTATTGACTTATACCTTTTGATGCTCATTAATTTTTGTTTATTATAAAGTTAACTTAACTCAATTTAAGAAACATGCATGCCAGCAAATTTTGTGAGGATGTGAGTACTGCGCATTTTTCTGCAACAGCGAGCAGTGATCCAAACCTCTTTTGGAGATCACCAAGCAGAAAATAAATTATGAGAACTAATCTTTGGGGCACCTTGGAAAATCATGGTAACTCGCTTCATAGTATGTTTTTATTTGAGAGTGCCAAGTGGGGAGAGTAACCACTCAAAATTAAATACACAAAATTGCATGAACATCAAACTTGTCATGCACTGTACAGTAACCGCAGACAACTATCTTTCTCGTCCTTAATTTTCAAACCGAATAAACTCAAGCAAATCTTAAAAATCAAGGATTCAGGCCGATGGCAGCAGAATTATTCCCGGGTGGGGCCGTTAATTCACCGCAGAAGGGACTCTATATCCATATCGGTAGATATGTCAATTTCAGTTTTTTTTTTAACCAAATCGTTGATTATTGAGAACTGTTTTGCCCGGTAGCGTAAGTTAAATATTTCACACAAGAAAAGATATAAATACCGGCCATCATTCGATTTCTGAAGCAAAAATTGTTTATTCTTGTTCAATGCAATTTTATTGCAAAACCAGACCACGAAATTTTCCTGTTATTCTGGATGGCATATGTAGCAACGTATGTTGCGGCCTGAACATAAGTGAGTTCAGGACGTAACTTCATTTCGCGTCCTCATTTTCATGCTGTGCAGTAAACTTTTTCACTAAACATAGTGAAAAAGGTTTGGAACAAGGATGAACACCCCGTGAAATGTTGAATTCATGTGCCGTGACAGTGCAATTAATTTTGGGGTTCTCCATGAAATCTATAAGCCCCCTTTTTGCATGAAAGGTCATAATTTGTGATTTTAAAATTGCATGTTGAATTCTGTAACAGTTGGCCCAGTTGGTATACCGGTACTTGTATTGGATGCTGCAATTGGTACAGTTCTTAGAAATTAAGGAACACCTAAGATGAAGATGCAGTTGTTAAACTAGAAACTGTCTGGAGTTCACAATGAATTTCCTACAGAAACAGCGTACATGTGACTTTTGTCATAATTATTTGAGACACCACATTAGCAGCTTGGTATAAGGATCTAATTGTAGTTTCTTATTACAAGTGAGTATTTTGGTTGTTTCTTAAAATAAGTGCTTCATGTTAAAGGATGTGGATCAAGACACAGGTGAAGACTTAAATCCTACCAGATCTAGACAGCCTGTGGGAGGTGAAGTCAGTGAGATGGCAAGAAACCCAGACAGGTACCCCCATAAACAATACTGCCTACAAAAAGTCTGCTTTCTTCAATCAACTACAAAGTATAGCTGTTTTCAGTACTGTGAGTCCTCAATTCCACTTACTGTGATTTTCTTAATTCTGCAGAATTCATCTTCAAGCGCCAAGGACAAACTACATTTTGGCTTCCATCAATCAAACTTCCAACCCCTACCACTGATGACGAAATCATTGATGCATGATTCAATCCACCTATGAGCATCTTTGGTTCCCACAGTACATTGGTACATTCAAACTTAATGCCAGTGGAAAGCAATGGAATCTGTATAAATCTTTTTACTGAAGAATTTCTAAATACATCATAATCGTGTTTGAACCGAGGACTAAACAAAAAAGTCCAATTCACTTTCTTGAGGCGGAGTTGATCTTTGCGGCTATGTTCAGACATTTGATTGATGGAAGCCAAAATGCAGGTTTCACACTTTGCGCTTCAAGGTAAGATTCCACAGAATTATGGAAACCACATAAAAAAAAAAAGAGGAAATCAAACATTCACTAAGTGTCTTTTAACCCCACTTTGGAAAGCCACTACACGGCATCTGAATATGGTCTGAATATGTTCTGATCAGTTTCCATTAATTAAAACGTAATCAGGAATACAACTATGGAGGTTTACATGTGGGAGGATGAGAAACTAGTTGCTTGGTGATGGGTGAATGGACAACTGAGAAATCAGTCCTAGCTAGCATTTAAACCTGGAACTTCTTCAACACCTAATATCTGCATCTGATTGATCTTAGAGAGGACATAGGTTCGAATCCAAGGAAGCTGGTTATGGTTAGGGGTAGCAACGACCTTCTCCTTGGTAGTTCCAAGAAAGGACTAGCTTAGAGAAAGAAATGACTACCTATGATGTTAGTTTGAAAGCATTTAATATTGTGCTGTCTACCTAATGTTTTACCTAAGTGTATATGTTTGTTAAATGCGTAAGACAGATCAGTTTGATTTTAATTCCTGTTTAAGTGGTCAAATATTAAAAAGTCAAGTACATGCATGTATGCAATTTAACCAGATTTAATTGATGTTTGTAGATGGTTATGTAAGCAAAGAAAGGTTCATTGAAGATTGGTTTAATTATATTATTTTCTAAACTTGATAAAAATTGACATTTGTCTGGGATTTGTTGTTGTGTCAATCTGCAATTCCAAGAGTGTAAATCATATCATTTTGTCATTTACCTTGAAATTCTTTTGTCATGAACAAGTGAGTTGATAAAGGTGAAGTAACCGCCATAACAAAGATTTGAAAGCTGACATTTTGAGCATTAGCTGTTTGCTAGAGTGAATTGAGGAATTGTGGGTTGCTAGTGGCTCATGTAGAAGATAAGTACATCTACAGTGTAGCTTTTCCATTGGTGGAATTATGATAACAAAAATAGCCAAATAACTTAATTCAATGAAAAGCATTAATTGATTCAATAGGGTTTCAGAGTGCCCAGTTGAGATTTTGTGACTTTATCGTGTTTTTTTTTTTTTGTCTTTTTTGTCATTGTCATGTTATGGGGAAAGTGCTTTGGAAAACTGAAAAAATTATATTGCAATTGGTTTCAACCCATTGTTTGTTATTTCTTTCTGTATCTAGAAATTTGTTGAAATAGTCTGCTAGTTGTCTCCCTGCTTTTCCTATTTTAGTTATATGTACAGTCAAGGGACATAACTATTCTTCAGTTTCAATATGGAGGCGTTTCTTTATGTTTTTCCACCTGTTAGGTTATTCTTGGTCACAATATTTGCCATGTCTCCTGATCTAGAGCCAGATATGTTCTATTATATTCAAATCTGGAGACTATGTTGGCCGCTTCTGGAAGGTTACTTCGTTTTCATCTTTGTAATTTTCCACAGCATGAGCTCTTTGAATGGGAACATTACCATCCGTGAACAGGGATCTTGGATTGTAGGATGTCAATGTACTTAGCGGAGTTAATGTTGCCTTCCACAGCAAAGTTCCAACATTGTCGTGACAAATACATACACCCTTATCTTGTGTTCAGCGCAAGGACAGATGAGCTGTAGATTGTATTTTTCATTGTCTTTTCACCAAATATGAACACAGTTGTTTGCACCGAGCATAGTATGACTCTTTTTGGAAAATATGACTTCTCTCCAGTACTCATCTACTATCTGGCTTTTTCGCTCCTTACGCTTTTGCAAACCACCACTTTCCTTTTCACTGACCTTCATTTGTATGCTTCTGAGTGCACAACCCTTTCCACATTTAACTTGCTAAAAGGTAATGTGCTTTGCACTCTTTAAGCTTCAATGTAATGTTCTGTAAGTTGAGTTGTCTGTTCACTTTAAGCTATCAGTATACCGCAAATGACAACCTTGCATTGTTGCGGCTTCACAGTCACACGTTTCATAAAAACCCCAATATAGTATATATTTTCTGAAAGCTTAGGAATTGTAGATTTTCCGATTATTAGTTGATTTAAGTTAAGAAATAAAAACTTTTCCTAAAATAGCCATCATTTTCTTTTAAGTATGTAGTTTCACAAATTGACTTCGTTGCGGGGCAGAATTTAACCAGAGAAAGCGAGCAACATTGCTTTGTTTTCTTCCTACCTTGATCTAAAAAGCCGTGTCTGGAATTTTGATTAATTGTGTGGTTTGTTTTCTATATGCTGTTAAACTTTAAGTTTTCAGGAAAAAAGGATTAAAAACTCGCTGTAAACAAACTGGAAACGTGCGCCTCATTCGATGAAATTGTAGTTTTGAGAAATAAAGTCCCAGCTTCTAATTAGAGATAACTTATTCATATAATCGTTTTTCCTTTTTAACTTTGTCTAGAAGAAATCTTTTTTCACAGAACGTTTTGCAATGAAAAGAACTCAGTGAGATGTACCTGGGAATATCAAAAACTAAAATTTGGCAAAATTATCAATCTTGGGGTATACTGATACCTTAACCTGACAAAGTGAATCGTTTCTATCTCTGTTTGAGAATGTCTTTTTTTCTTCCACTTTGCTTCAAATTCTCAATGATCCAGTCCTTTTGTAGTTTCATAGAATGCTTGTGATAGTCATTCTTGGAATGTTCAACAGTCTTGACAGTTGAGCTTTGTTTTTCAATGTGAAGAATGGCTCACAGGTAGCACATGGCATTTACAGTCTCCTTAATTTTTCACTTTTATCTCCTGCTACCTTAAAGGGAACCTCCACTTCAACAAAAAAATAACTTTAAATCACAGGAAATAACTGTTACAGTAAAGTCAACACAATCTTTTCAAGGAAAGCGTTTGTATCCAAAATAAGTAAGTTTTAGAATCGCCTATGTTTGTTTTCAAATTTTGTGGGTGCCGCCATCTTGAATAATTGTGATGTGTTACGGTTGCTCTATTGTTATTAGACAAACGTTTTTTATGTCAGTACAATAGGCCACTTTGGAAAATACCATAATAATCTTTGTTTGTCCCCTCAAATTTTGCATAACCATTGTTTCCAGTTTCACTTGGGACTTACAATGGTCCCAAGAGAAAACAAAAACAAAATTTGAGCAGACAAACAAAGAGTCTTATGGTATTTTCGAAGTGGCCTATAGGGCAACCGTAAAATGTCACAATTATTCAAGATGGCGGCACCTGCGAAATTTGATTGAGACTTGGCTCAATGCTAATGACACTGCGGCAATACTCAAATTGATCCTACCTGGCACGCATAACTTTATGTACCATAATCGATCAGGACGCAAAGAAGGTGGAACGGGACTCTAGGTATGAGTTCTTTCCGCGCTATGCTGTCTATTATTTGTCACCCACTGTATTCTGCTCAGCATCCAGTGACTCTGAATACATTTAACTTGGGTCCTGTGGGACTTGCGGACAATGTCTTACACTCTACTATCCATAGACAATGGAACCGCAGCTCCGGAACAATCACTTCAATGAAAAACATAATAAACACGATTATTTCTCCTGTGGCTGCTTCACGGTGTGTTTTGAAACACCGTAGCACTTGGGGTAACACCGCTAAACTGATCACAATACGTCACGTGGCTGGAACGATTAACCTGCAAAAACAAATGGTAGTTTGTAATTGTAATGCTCACTAGGTCAGGAATAAAACAACTGTAATCTATGATTACATATGTGATCACAATGTCGACTTGATGGCCCTGACAGAACACTGGCTTACACCAAAGGATTCTGCTGTTAAGACTGAAATATGTCCTGATGGTTACAGTGTTCTTGTTCACGAAAGATCAGATCGCCATTGCAGTGGTACTGGGCTACTCTACCCTGACTCGTACGAAGCCTCTATGATTAACTCTGGAGTCGGCGAGCATGGATCCTTTGAGTATTCAGAGTGTCTCGTGAAGGCATCTTCTTATAATTTGCGGGTTATAGTCATGTACAGACCACCTTATTCAGACGATCATCTAGTTCAATTAGTGTCTTTCTATCAGAGTTTCCTGAATACCTAGAGACTGTGCATTTATGGAAGGAACTCTTACTTATTACCGGTGACGTTAATATCCATGTCGATGACCTTCAGGTCTCTGACGCACGGAAGTTCTTGGAGACATTGGAAGCCTTGGGATAGGAGCAACACGTCGACCAACCTACACACTAGGATGGGCACTTACTCGATCTAACCATCACGCGCATGTCCGAGAGTCTGGTCACCAGTACACCTGTGGTTGACCAATTTATATCAGATCACGCTGCTGTTCGATGTCGGCTCGCACCACCCAGGCCTGGTCTCCTAGTTAACACCATCAGCTATCGGAAAATCAAGTCTGTCGACATTGACCAACTGAAAGAAGATATACAGCAGACCTCCCTCTAATAAGAGAGGTACCAACTAATGCCGATGACCTAAATGACTATGCGAAGGAGTACAGCACCATCCTCTCAGAACTCCTCGATCGGCATGCGCTGCAAAGGACTCGGACTCGGCTGACTCAACCAGTAGTTTCATGGTACAATAAAGATGTTGATCAAGCTAAGCGCGCCCGCAGAAAAGCTGAACGCAAATGGAGGAGAAGGAGACTTCCATCAGATGTCGAAGATTACAAAAAGAAATGGAACTATGCCACAAACCTAATGAACAAAGCCAGACAAGATTTCTTTACTCACTTTGTTGAAGAGAATAGTTCTAACCAGAAAAAGCTGTTTAATGCCCTAAAACAAGCTGCACGGCGAGCGCAAACATTTGCGCTTTCCTGAGCACATAAACAAGACTGGCTGGCAAATGATATCGGTTTTTACGAACAGAACGCTGAACTCTTTTAACAACCTGAGTGAGTGCAATATTAGTGACTTGATTAACAATTCTGCGAAGAAGTCTTGTGTCCTGGATCCGATGCCCACTTGTCTGATCTATGACTCTCTTGACGTGTTGCTGCCGGTTAGAACTAGAATGGTGAACGCATCCCTGTCCACGGGGTGCTTCCCGGATGAATGGAAGGAAGCTGTTGTGAGCCCTTTACTGAAAAAAGGTGCGAAGGACTCTGGTCACAAAAACCTACGACCAGTTAGCAATCTGCAATTTGTTTCAAGGATCACTGAGAGAGCGGTTTTCAACCAGATTTATGCCCACCTAACAGAATGGACTGTTTCCAGAATTACCATCGGCATACAGAAGTGCACATAGTACAGAGACGGCACTGGTGGAAGTTGTTAACGACATTCTACTAAATATGAATAGCCAACATGTGTCTTTGCTAGTTCTCCTGGACTTAAGTGCCGCATTTGAGACGGTGGACCATAATATCCTTCTTCGCCGTCTCAGACCTCATTTGGCGTCACCGCTGATGCTCTCAAATGGTTTGACTCTTATTTGTCTGGTCAGACCCAACGCGTCGTTGTCGACGGGAAACTGTCAGAAAGATGTCATCTGTCTTTGGTGTGCCACAGGGATAGTGTCTTGGTCCTCTTCTGCTTTCTGTTTATGCTAGCAAGCTCTTTGAAGTAATAAAGTCTCATCTACCCCAGGGCCCATGCATACGCTCATGAAACCCAATTATACCTCTCGTTCAAACCAGACAGTGCGGTCAGTGAGACAGAGGCCAGGTTTGCCATGGAGCAGTGCATCAGGGCCATGAGAGTGTGGATGGTTGTTGATAAGCTGAAGCTTAACAAAGAAAAGACTGAGTTCATGCTAATAGGGACTCACCAACAGCTCTCTAAAGTACGAACCGATAGTTTCTTAGTTGCCAGAACTGTCGTGTCGTCTGTAAGCGAAGCTAGAAATCTTGGTGTCTGGCTTGGCTCGAAGTTTCAATTTCAAACACATATTAAAAAGACATGTCAGTCAGCGTTATACTATATTTACAATATAAGACTTAGACGTAAATTTCTATCATTTGAAGTTGCTAAGACGTTAGTTCAAGCATTAGTCTTTAGCCGCCTAGATTACTGCAACTCAGTTCTATATGGTATACCGGCTATCCACACAAATAAACTACAGCGCGTACAAAACGCAGCCGCGAGACTTCTCACAAACAAGCCATGCTACTTGCAGTCATGGTAGACCTCCATTGGCTGCCTGTAAAATTTAGAATAATTTTAGAATAAAGTTATTTTATTTACTTTTAAGGCTGTGCATGGTACTGCACCTATATATATTACTAGTCTTTTATCTTTTAATCTAGGTATAGTCTTAGGTCCGTTGGCAACAACACTCTAGCAAGGCCCGAAATTAAATCAGCCAAGACGACTGGAGACAGAGCCTTCGCGGTTGCTGCTCCACTCTTATGGAATGCATTACCGCCCACTCTTAGGGCTTTGATAACATTACTTCATTCAAGAAACAATTAAAGACGCATCTTTTTAGGAAAGCATATATTTAGATATTTTAGATTTAACTTTTTTACCTTTTTCCTTATTTGTTCGACTATTATTACTACATACTTATATAATCAATTTTTGTTCACTTTCTATTGTTAGTTAGCAACACTCAGTTTTTTTTTTATCAATTATACAAGTTTTATATCAATTGTAAATAACAGTATCATTAGTTAGCCTTCACTTTACCAACTTGTAAAGCTGGTTAGATCATATATTAATGAATTTTGCGCTATAGAAATAATAAAGTTATCATTATTATTATAATTATTATTATTATTATTACATTTATGGACGAGTTTGCTACTTATCTGGAATCCATCATATTAGTGCCTCAGCCGTTAATTGCGACTGGGGACTTGAACATTCATGTAAATGATACAAATGATCCCAACACTTGGTGTTTCTGGATTTACTTTTATCTATGGGTTTAAAGCAGCATGTGAAGGGTTAAACACATGAGGGCGGCCATACCTTGGATTTGGTCATCACCAGGCAACATGATGACGTCATCAAGAGTGCACCAGTCATTGACCGGTTCACAACTGACCATGCTGCAGTACCTTGTCCCTTGAACTCTGTAAAACCGCCAGGTGCTGTGAAGGAGATCAATTACAGACAGCTGAAGGCTATTGACATGGATGAAATGGCCAGCTGCTCCAACTCCACTCTCTAGGCCATTCTTGACAAACACGCTTCTCTGAAAATTAAGACTGTCGCAACAGGAAGCATGTTCCCTGGTTTGACAGTCAGATGAAGGCTGCCATACGGGCTAGATGAAAGGCGGAGAGGATATGCCGCAAGTCTAAATCTGTGCATGACCTTAGTGTTTTTAAGGCGAAGAAAAACCATGCAACATTCATCATGAATCAAGCCCATTGTGAATATTACACCAGTCACATTCAAGAAAAGAGCTCTAACCAGAGGAAGCTATTGTAATCTACTAAGACCTTGCTGTGTGATGCTAAGGACGTTTCTTTCCCTCTGGGCGACCCTGACCAGCTTGTGAATGATTTTGGCAACTTCTTTGTCCAGAAGATTGAGAGGATAAATAAGTCTCTAGTTGACCTGTCAGTGCAGTCTCAATCGCCTCCTCATGCAGATAAGCATAGTGCATGTGCTGATGGACGGTTTACCAGCTTCAAGTCCCTGATGCAAGATCACGTGCGCATGCTCACTGACAAGGTACCTAAAAAATCATGTCAGCTTGACCCGCTCCCAACATCAATTGTTGTTCAGTTGCTGGACATTTTGGCGAAATCGAAATAGTATTTGTGTAATATGTATCTACACTGTATGGCGATGCCAAAACCATGAAAACCCTGGAGGCCAGATAGACACTTTAACATTGTGCAACTGATCATAGTTATGTAAAGATGCGCACTAGAAATTAATAAATTATTATTATTAATAATTAATTAATTAATAAATAATTTTTTTTTTTTTTACAGTGGAACAATCAATTACTTCATTTTTCGTTAGTGAAACACCTTTTTGACATGTAAAGTTAGGACAACAACAACCAAAAATTAGCAACCTTTGCAGCAACACAACTTGATGTGTTTACAATAAGGAAAAGCGAAGTGATATGTTTTAGACAAACGGCAAGCTTGTTTGTTTACATTTTCAGTGATATTTTTATCCTAAAAAGACAAAAGACACAGCCTGCCTCAGGTTTTCCTGCACTTACTGTGCAAACCCAGGCAAAACTTGTGCATGCCATTTTCTAAAGTGACAAATGATTACGTTCCTCTACTGTATGTCTATTCAGATGCATCAAAACCAATGTTTCACTCCATGTCAATCTTCTCTGATGAACAATTTAAATACTTGAAACTTCAGCTTGCAAATCTTGGTTAATTCACTTTCATTTTTGTTTTACTTGTGACCAATTTGCCCAAAAATCACTGTCCACCATAACTGAATTTCATGTAACACAAGATTACCCAAATTCTTGGTTTGCACCTCTGTGGCATCGTGGCAATGTTGGATGGCAATACAAGACAATAAATTTTCAAAGTTCCCAGTTCCCATTAGTTCCCAGCGGAGAGACAGGTTATTGTTTTTGCCTTCTATCGTGGCTGCCGTGACGTCAGATGCATACCATGAATAGATGAAATGTGGTTTCATGCCTGATTCACGTGAGTGCATTCAGCCAATCAGAATAGGCATTTAAAAACAAAACAAAAAAGACTGCAATGACTTTTTGGTAAATATATCTCCTTCATTTTTTGTTATGATCTAACATGATTTTACAAGACCAATGGGCATCCCAGTTGTACCTGTTTTTGAAGACGATGAACCAAGTACAAAGAAGAAAGTTCAAAGGATAACTTCACCAGAAAAGTGGGAAATAAAACAGGTTAATTCATTTATGTCTTGATTGATATAGTATTGTGCTTCCTTGATTAAAGGGGCTAGGTCACGCTATTTTAGGTAATTTTGTTTAATTTTGTTAATTATGAGCTCTAAACGTCAAATTGGCAGAGCAAGAGTCTTTCATTTGCAAAATCACGGCCATGTAACAACTGAGAATGATTTTCCAGCTTTGTAAATGACATTTTGATGTAGACTGATATAAATTTGAAAAAAGGTGGGCCGATGTTTTTCAAATTTACCCAAATTCAATCCATTTCAATCCTCTCCAGTTTTGTCCATCCATGTCCCTTCGTGGCTTCCCTGTGTTTGTTAGAGTTTTTCTATAGTTTTGAACAGTTATTGTGATATTTTAGTTAATTCCATGACCATTCGAACAGTGCTGAAATTGCCTAAAATTGCGTGACCTAGCCCCTTTAAGGTTCTGCTTCTGGAAATGTCTTTAATTGAGTGATTGAAGTGATTTCTTTACTTTTTAAAGAAAATGTTTGTACAGCTTATTTCAGCAGGTGTGTTGGACAAGGCTGACTACCCCGATTTTGATGAAGAGACAGGTGTTCTTCCTAAAGATGATGACTCAGGTTAGTTTAAGATCACAGCCTGTACATTTAAGAAGATTTAGATTAAAATGTTCTGCAAAAGATTTGGGAAAGGTTCACACATGACCCTTAATTTTAATTTTAATGATTTACATCATCCTTGTCCTTTCTATCAATGCAGTACATCCTCATTCTTCTATTTAGTATGCTGCCTTTATGATGGAGAAAATGATTTTTTTTTCTTGTCTTATGTGCCCTCTCACATGCAAGTTGCTGAAATGGTTTTCTGTTAAATGATTTAAGCCATTAGTTAGCTGTTGAATACCTGCCATTGGAGCTATTTAAGAAGAGCTTGCGGTGTTAGCATTTTTCCCTTGCCTGTCTAAGGCATTGGAAAAAGCTGTTGTAGGTGTTAAGAAGAAGCCTTTCCAAGCCATGCAGAAAGTTTGTGTAGGCTGTTCGATGTTCTGAGAATGAATTAACTTTGCCCTTCAAGGCCTGGTGGCCCAGACCAAAAATTATAAGAAGGTTAGCTTCAGGGTAAACTGAACCAAACTGCTATTCAGTGTGCCACATTGTTCGGATTACCGATTACAGCCTAGGACCATGGGTAAGATTATTTTGAAAATCTATCCTTACGAGAAATTTTGGTTATTAAGTCAGTGTACACCCATCGACCCGCACAGACTGTCGGGGTGGAGGTGGGGAGGCCGCACAGCCACTGAGGATAGGTGTGTTTAGGAAATTTTCCTTGGCGGGAAATCACGTTGCAGCGTTGCATTTTGCCCACCCGCGTTTTTCTGGTGAGAAATCATATTAGTGACGAGCAGAAAGAGCATGAGAGAAGACGTGACGAAATTTGAGGAAAGAATACCTTGAGAGAAGCAGAGGAAGGAGAAAGAGAAAATTTCAATGAACAACATCGTAAAGCTGAGAGAAATAGAGCGGTTAGCTTTCAGGTAATGTTTTCCTTCTTAATGTATAACTCACGAAAAAAAAAAAAAAAAGGGAAAGGGAAGAATGCCTGAAAACGTTTGCAATTCCATGTTGACAGAGATTCTGGCATATTTCAACAATCACACACCACATACAGCAGACATTATTGATGAGTTTTCCTGTCATCATTGTATATTTTGTCATAACCAAACTCTCGACATCCATATAAATTTATATTGAATTGCGGTACATTTATCTGCAAGGAATGCACTTGTAAGCAATGTTTTGGACAGTTTAGGTTCTTTTTTGCCTGATAAGACTAAGAAAAGTGGTTTGATGAGTTCGAACCTGCAATTTTCGGCAAAATCTCCAACAGCAATCAAGTTACGACAATCGTTTGTCTTGTTTGTCACACGGTTTTGTGGCTGGCTATCGGTTGCTCGTATTTTGAACTGAATTCATCATTACTGTGGCGACTGTCCACACTAAATTAATACCTTTCGGTTGATAGGTTTATTGTGTGGAATGGATGTGAGCTGCTTTGTTTCACTGTGAAATTGTAGTCTAGTTAGGAAAATACTGCGCTTTAGCTGGACTTTTTAATTAGTTATTTTTGCTGTTGTTCTAAACTGAAGAGAGAGGGTGTAAAGATTACCAGTCAAACGGAAACTGTTTACTATGTATGTAATTTCAGTTTTAGTTGTTAATTAAAATTGTTGGTTATTGTTTGCAAGGTTTGTTTGTTTACAGCTGTCAGCTCAGAGGTGTTTGATCACTGTAAACTGTATACACTTGACGATTAATGATATACTCTATGCAAAAGCGAGTATTTCCATATACACTGTATTGCTTTCTGGGCTTAGAAACAGGAGCTCCACTTTTAGGGTTGGCTAAATTTATATTATGTATTTTTGTAGGGCGTATCTAATTGATAGTTTCGATACTCGATAGAAATCGAACATAATCAATCATAATCGATAGTAATCAATCAACTAATATCAGAAATCGATAGAAATTTAATGCCTGCATCCTTGTGATTATCGATTTTGATCGATTTTTGTAATCGCATTGATTCACTTTTATTGAGTGTTTAGTTTTATCATTAGAATTAACCTCAATTCACTTTTTGACAGGCTTTAACTAATAAAAAGCAATCCAAATTTATCATCTCTTTAACATTTAGCATTAATTCGTTAACACTTTGTTTAAGACTGAATTGTTCTTACAATAGATTCTTCTTGATGAAAATCAATGTTCTTGTTGAAAAAATGCTTAATCTTAAAAGCTTTAAATGAAAATATACTTTGACTTGATGTGCTTCAATTCAGTCGTTTAGCCATTAGCAATTATGATTCCTCAAATCCCCCATTTGTATATTCGTTTTTGCAGTTTTTGCTTTTTCTTTAAATCTAACGAGAACAAGCGGTCATGGGAGTCTTGACTCCCCACAAGAGCTTGAAATAGACCAGTTCACGCTCTTGAGTGCATCATGAGTAATCAGGGCAACATGGTAGGAATTTCAAAGGTTCAAAGTTGGAAACAAACAAGTAAATAAATGGACTAATCATAATTACAATTTTAATGTTTGAGCCTAGGAACTAGATAAACCAGTAGGTTTTTGAGTCAGCCCCTAGCCATATTGAGTTGAATTTTTTACTGTGCACTGTAGTTTAGGGAAATAATGAAGAAATAAGAAAATGAAAATAGTAGCAAAGATTACTAAAATCTTTAAATTCTAAGTAAACAATTAGTGCTGGTTTAACAACAAGAAGTGCTTTAGTTTTGTTTTACATGTAAATCTTGAAGAGAGTAAGCTTTTAACATGCCATAGATCAGTAGCTACATAACATATGGACTGTTTGCCAATGTATGTTTTTGCGTACCATTTGCTTAATCTTATAATATTTTGATTCAATGCCATTCTCAAATGGACATTCCTGTGAATTTTAGTATCCGGGCTTACCATAACATCTTTGAAAAGGTCTCTAGACTCTAAAAGCGCAGACACAGATAACGAATTTACCCATGCCCTTTTTCTTTGATAAGCTCTGAAATAGAAACCATGAAATGGTAATTCTGAAAATAAGGAGGAAAATTTCAAAACCACAAATTACACAAGGTAAAGCAAATAAAAAGGGCCGTATGTATACTTAAAAGGCAAAACTTACTTTTCCGTTGAGAGAATTCCATGTTCACAACTTACGCAACATAGCATCGTACTGCCAGAACTCATTTCCTTATAAATACACAATTTGCTAAAGATGTTGATGATTCTCTTGAAATTTTGCAAGATTGGCAAATGAAACAAACGTGACAGAACTGGAAGTTTCTGGAGATTCTGCTGCTAATTTCCTTCTATTCAAGTAAAGCCTGTCTCTGACATCTGTGGAAGTAAATTTGAAACCAATTTTCGCAGAGAGTGACGTTTGTTAGATGGCAGGGGCTGACTCATTGAAATATCTTCCTCCGCACTCCAATTGCTTTCCGGACAGAATGTACAATGGCATCTGACGAAAGAGTAGCTGTTGCCTACGTGTATAATACCTGTTGTCTTCAGACAGTCTCTTTGATTATATTGCGATCTGCTGCATTGCTTCCCCGTCAGATTTCTTGGTGTCACTCAGTTCGTTCTTTAAAACTTTTAGAGTTCATCCCTGATGCTGCAGCTTGTCATGTGTTGACTGCAGTTGATTCAACACTTCATCGTACTTATCCGGACCTCGGTACCTCACCGATTTGGCTGAAATTTTGCATGTAGTCTTTCTTTGGTGTCCTTACTACGAAATGGATATTTTAAAGTTCTGATAAATTTTACTTTAGGAGTTCTAAACATGGCCAGTTTTGGTCGGCTGCAAATTGAAGCCAATATGGCGGATCAAAGGACTTCTTGTCATCCTTCCGTCCAGCTCACCATAATCTTTTACCAAAAGCCATTAAAACCGCCTGTAAGGGCTATCTTTGTGTTCATATTGTATGTCGAATACTTCTCTGAAATAAAATGATTTTTTTTTTATCTTTATCACGGGAGAAAAAAAATTAAAAACGTGTGACCAGTGCGCAACCATTCAATAAATTAAGTCACGAATCTGGGATATCATAGATGATTGATATATAAACAACCTCATCAAGATTTAGGTCTGTGCGGTTTTTCATTCGCGCTCTATTCGGATAAATGTTTTTCCTTCCGCAGATGATGAACACGGAAAAATCACTCGCAATCAGCGCAAAGTTAACATTCTCGACTTCCAGTGCGCAATGCTAATTCAATTACATAAAGGTGGCATTTTCCCACGACTGAAACAAAACAACCCCGTCATTTTTCGTGGGGAAGAAATTTTGTTTGCAGATCGAGGCAGGAACAGTTGATAACATACAAGTTGAGGTAAGTTCTGCTAGTAATTTTGCTCAAGTTTATTCCAGAGTTATTATTTCGGTCTTATTGACAAATCCACAGAGTTTCCTTTTTAAGTTAATTCCTGGTGAATGTACAATGAAAAAGATAGTGAAATTCGTGTCCGATGGATGTAGCCTGTTCACTGCCCAGTTAATTAGCCTCACTGCATTCTCTCTTTTGTGCAGCTTTTCCCAGAAAAATTGGGTAGGGGTTTCGGGCCTGCTTCCCAAAACCCATACCCTATTTGCAACCAAAATCTGTGATTTTCCGTTCCCTATTTATGACCTGACCAAAAATTTGATACCCAATTTATGACCTGACCCTTAAATCAATACCCTGGTGCAGACCTGCCTTATAATTATTTCCCTAGTTCAGACCAATGTTAAAGGCAATGTTTATTTGCTTTTATTAGGTAGGTTACATGATAAAGAAGTAGCTTCTAAATAAAAAACAAATTCAAGATTAGAGTGCAAAAATCGATACCATTTATAACCAAAATGTCGGAAAATTGGCCAAAGTCGATACCCGATTTATAACCAAAACGGCTGAAAACCCCTACCCTTTGGGGCCGCACATACCTATATAGCCCATACAAGGGAGTACCCCCCGCCCCCCTTCCCAGGATCATTAACAACCGTTCAACACAAAGGGTGGTTTCGTCCTTTGTCTTCCAACTTCCTCTTCAACCGTTTTCTTTTCCTATCTGTATCTTACTAGTTATTTATTACTACAGCAACAACGGCTTGTATGGAGTGCTATATTTTACTGCTTGCACGCACACGTTATATTGGACTCTCTTGCCTGGCACGTGGGTTTAAATAACTCCACATTTAGGGCAAGGACGGGATTTTATATAGATTAGACAGAATACATTTTATAAATTATTATCAACGTTTTTGTGATTGAAATTCTGATAATTTTGCGTCATTTTTTAGCCCGGTGTTGACATTTTTTCCACAGGTCTATTTAAGTTGACTGCGGAGCTTGAGTACATTACTGTCTATCTGCCCTCGACATTGGGAAAGCTACGGGATACGTTGGACATGCGGAAAGACTCGCTGTTCCATTCACAGAGAATTTAGTGGCTACACAGCACAACCACCTAAAGGAAATCGTGGAGTTAATTTGTTTCAGGCGAAAACCCTTTTTTCCGAAACCAGAAAAGTTATTTCTGTTGGCTGGCGTAATTCCTCTGTTTTGAAGTTGATTCATCAGGTTGGGTAAATTAATGCACAAGGGCGCTAATACGGGCACCAATTTGAACGGATGCACCTCTGAGACAGGAGAACTTGCTGTTGGAATGATGACACTTGATAGAATAAGTGCGTTTATATTCCATTAGTATATGGCCGCTTATTGGAATTGATACTTTAACAGAAATAGAGATGTGTATTGCAATAGAAACGAGTAACGGCATACAGACGAATGTTGGAATATGGGCTCGTAGTAAAATGATGACACTAAATAGAATTGAGTGCCAAAATCAATACTCTTCTAGCAATATGCCCTATGTGTAGACCAAAAATTAGCAGCATGGCAGGAGTTGCCAAACAAGAAGAAGATATCGACAACCAACGAGTGTCTGACGGTGAGGTAGAAGAACACGGTGTCAAAGGAAATGAGAAAAAAGACGTATTCAGAGAAGAGAAAGAATCGGGACATGAAGAGAATGACCCGTAGAAGCCTTGTGTTTTCGCTGACAACACGTCTCCTTTCCAACAAGAAATGGATGAAAAGGCCTTGGCAAAAAGTTCCTGGTTAGAAGAGCCATTAAATAAGAACCAACAAAGCACAGTAAGCCACTTTCTATACTTTATCTTCCCCGGCTGCATACTAAATTCAGATTTCAGATTTGTATCATTTTGCACAATTACATATTTTTACACTGTCTAAATGATATGATTATATAGCTAGACACGGTTGTTTTACAACGAAATACACCACTTATGAAATTCTTACGAAACTACATGCAGGATCCGTACCCTCACTAGTGAGGATATTGATAACGTCATTTCCAGCTTTTTCACGGTTGTTTGTTGCTTGTACATGGAAAACAATTCAAGTTAAGCATGGGGAGAGGTCCTAACCATCAGTAAGATACCGCCCGTCATTAAAATTGGCCAACCATCGCATGCGTACACAACATACTACATCTTCACTTGTTGGTTATTTGCAGATTATGTCCCTTGAGAAAACAGACATTAATTTAACTCTGCAAAGCAGTGCTGCATTAAATCGAGAAAGTTTGATGGCAGATGCATTGAGGTCACTTGTCAAAAGCTACAGAAAAATGAAACTCAATGATTTCTTTGGGAGCTGTGGCCTATCGGCAATCAGTGAAGTAGATATGGATTTATCATCCGCTTCAGAGCTTACCAGGACACGATATATTGGTGAAACTCATGAAGTTGTGGTGGTGTAGTGGCTGTTCACAAAACGTTGTCGGCGAGTCATGCCGCGGACTTGTGGGACGCACTGAGAACCTCAGACAAGATGTGCGAAGTCTTTAACCTCCCCAAACTCGATTTTGATGAGAAGAAAGCTTCGAACGGAAGTAATGAGAAGTATATCAAAGCTCTTGCGGAGACATACGACAATGCATCCAGCAGAAATATCAAAAGACAAGTCCTTTCCATCATAGCAGACCTGACCACCTATGAAGAAATCCGTAAATTTCTGCCAGGTTTAACGAAATATATGTTCTGTTTAATTGACGTGTGGACGTGGAGTTCCTGTGGTACAAAAAGCTGGAGTACGCACTAGAGTTGACATCAATCAGTTGGATAATTTTGTTAACTTCATAACTAGTCCCTACATTGTAAAGGACCTGCCATTTTGGCGAGCAGTTCTTGAAGTTATCTTTTGGAGAGGTAATTCACACCCCAAACGTCATTAGGGTGTCAGTTAATGAGAGAATTATCGACCAGTATTTGCAATATCAAGAAGGTGAAGCGACTCTATGGGTTAGATCTTGTCAAGATAGCTACCGTAGTTATTCGGTTATAAGGTGCACGGTTTTTTCAAGAAAAATCTGTCTTTTGGTGGCAAGTTAGTACTAAAATTGGGGTGCGTCTTATAGCCAAGTATTTTTGCGCAACAAAATCTTAAGTTCACAATTTGAGAAGAACTTTTAGTTTAAACAACACAAGAAAGGGACACTGGTTGTCTATCGAAAAAGAATAATGCTTTTAGAGACCTTTGCAACACTAAACGACTTCCAGAAAAAGCAAACAAATGGAAATTTGCATACGTCCTTAACAGCACGTGCTCAGTAACATGATATCCATGACAACAATACAATCATTCGAACCTTGTTTTGAATTCCGAGAATGGTGTTTGTCGTTCGCATGAAGTTTCTTCTCTGAACAAACAGTGTAAAGATAAAACATACCTTCTTCGTTCATCCAGCCTGAACACTGAAATTTGCATCCTTGGTGGCGTGTTGATATTCAGCTGTCAAACACCTTTGAATATGAATTTCGAAGGGAGTTTTTTGCCATTTGCTTTCACTTGAAGTACAAAGTCTGAACTCTGACCATTTATTAAGTCAGAAGGTTCAAATAAACGTGCATGTGTTTTATGTTTATCATTTCAGGTGTGAGATTTTAGCTTTTGTTTTTACGTATATCATTAAAACGTGACTTTTTTTTCACTCTTGGTTACGTTAACAAAAAGAGTTCGCATGCCAATCGTGTAAGGATAATTGTTCTCAAATTCATCACATTCTTTTGGTAACTCTCAACTGTTTGGTGCGTCTTATAACCGAGTATTTTCATGTAAATTTCAGTTTGAGAAGTTAGCTTGATTAAATTGCTAAGTTTGGGGTGCATCTTATAACCGAGTGCGCCTTATAACGGAATAACTACGTTAATAACGTATCTACTCTGGAAAAAAATAGCAGTTCTCAGAGCAAGAGTTGAACCAATAGCCTTAAACTAACACGTCCAGGCTCTGAGGGCTTTTTTAAATAGCAATTTTTTGTTTTTCTGCAATCAGGTCAACGTCACCAGCTCACGTGTTCCAGACCACTGCAGTGAATATGCCCAAAATGATCTCACAGGTTCAAGTTTCCGAGGCAATTGCAACCACACCCATGGTCCTTTCTGTGAGCGATGCGAAGAACTGAAATCTGTGCTATCTGGTATCCAGCCGGCAATTTTAAATAGTCCCTTTGAGTCGGAAAACGAAAAAGATGATGCCCTTCACGTGTTCCAAGAAGCTGTAACAGCTATCGAGAGCTGGAAAGCTCATCAACTGCAAGTTGTGAACCAGGATAAAGCACGTAGCGATGTAATCGACTGCCTGAGTGAAAGAACCATCTTGCTCATCCAAGACTTGGAAATGTAATTGGCTGTACCGTGAGTACCGTGAGTCACAGGGCGAATGGTTTGGAAAAAAGAGGCATTTCCTGGCATATTACAGTCGCTTTAAGAAAGAGAAGTGGTGAGATTGAGACACAAAGTTAAATGTTGTGCCCAAGACAGTGCCTACGTGACGACACTCATGGAACATGTTCTCACAACATTAAAGAGGGAGAACCCAGATGCATTTTTCCGTCAAGATAACGCTGGATGTTATCATTCTGCCAATACTGTTCTCGCTTGTAAGAACATCAGCAAGCGAACTGGGATTTCCATTCGACGCATAGACTTTTCTGACCCACAAGGAGGCAAAGGTGCATGTGACCGGTTTGCTACCACAATGAAGAATCATGTGCGCTCTTACGTAAACGAAGGTCATGACGTAGTTACCACTGAGCAGTTCCAGGAGGCACTGCTCTCACATGGAGAAATTTCTGGCGCTAGAATTGCTTTGCTGGCTGATCCAGTATGCAACAAACTTAACGTTAAGGGACCAGGCATCAGTAAAGTGAACAATTTTAAGTTCACCTGTGAGGGGGTAAAAGTCTGGAGGGCATACCAAGTTGGTGAAGGAAAACTACTCCTATGGTCTAAATTCGAAGAAAAAAATCGTAACTTTTAATTATATGGACTAGAGCGTGAGATTGGTATACATGAAAAGACACTAAACCTTAGGCCAGCTCCCTCCATGTACACAATGCAAGTTACCTTTTGTTCTATCATGGCGATTGGAAAGTAACCTTAAACGGTGCATACAGGCTATATCAAACTAACATCCCACCAATAAGCCAATGGGATAAAGCCAATTTTGACGGCTCTTTTCTTTACGTTTAAGGTATTGATGGTTCTATCACAGTTGTAACAGATGTGCTGTTTTCCGATGGTAGATTCCGTCCAGTGAAGCCACGAAAGGCAACTGAGAAATGTCAGTCATCCTGCAAGAGTGGAAAAAGCACTAGCCTCACAGAGGATCACGGAAGCGATAACGATGACGAAAACGAGAGATCAGGTGCTGAAGTTGAAAACGGAAGGGAAAAATTGTTTGCCTGCCCAAACGAAGGTTATATCAAAACCTATCAATGCTTTGGCTCAATGGTTAACCACACGCTTTACGGGCAATGTGTGTTTCAGGCTGAGAGAGAGTCCCTTATTGATACAGTGAAGGTCCTGTACTGCAGAAAGCTCCGAGGTGAAAACAGTGCCCTCACTCCAACTACGGAAACAGCAGCGGCAAAGTCTTCGTTGCCATCGCCACACAATGTACTGGATAAGGGCTGAGCGTTGAGATCAACAAAAACTTCCAAACCTTTCAGCAAGAAACAGAGTCGTTTTCTCGAGGAAAAGTTCACAATCGGTGAGACGACGGGGAGAAAACTTGACCGCGTGACAGTAGCTCGACAAATGAGAGTGGCCAGGGGCAGCGATGGGCAGCGACAGTTTACGGCTGAAGAGCTATTGACTGCCAACCAGATTCAAGGCTTTTTGTCCCGCCACACAACATCTAAGAATCAAACAGTGGTTGTAGTTGAAGATGATTTTGTGGCAGCTGAAGTTGAAGATGCCATGGCAAGCATGTGAAATGAAGTGATAAACCAAACGCAACCCATTCATCCAGTCACCATTGACGACTACAATCTTTGTGATCTTGATGCTATAGGAAGGTTGTGTAAGCTTACAGTACCTGTTTTACGAGACATTTTTTGCCACTTTGAACCAGAGATGAGTTCAAAATCACAGCAACTGCCATTCCGAAAAGCACCATATGTGGAGATATTGGAGAAACATGTCCAAGCTTGTTCTTGTTTTGACACGCTAACTGCCAGCTGACCATTTCAATTGTGTCACATACCTTGTTTAGTTTATCGCCAACTGTCCATACTTCCAGTAGGATTATGCTATGCGAGAGGTTGCAACGACAGTCTTCTGATCCCTGGTGTGCTATAAGAATTCACATGATCATCCCTCTGAACGGGCTATGCGGTACATAGGTTTCCACTGTATAAACGTTTCTTTAATACAGTGTTTCATTGTCACAGTAAAGGTCAAGAAACTATATTTTCTTACAACACCCTTATAACGCTAGAGTGCGGTTTCAAATTTTTGTTCAGAGCACATGCAGGTTTCATCATCGCACACTATCAATTAGATAGGGCTCCCAAGGGAAACGACAATACACTAATAAAAGACGGATCATGTCATCTTTGGGGACCGTCATGTATTTTCTGATAAAAAGTTGTTTTTTGACCGAGAGTTCAGGAAAGCTTTTTCAGCATTTATTCCAAGATGCCAACAGCAGCAAGCTAGGGGCAGGAAATGTTATTCTTCTTTGGCTCGTTTTATTTCCCTCCTCCTGTCAATTGTGTAAAATTACACCACTCGACCCCCCTCCCCTCCACTCCCTTCTCCCCCAATTGTAAAATGATGTAATCCTCTGGTTGTTCGTTTCAAGTGCTGGTTGATAATTAGTAGCGCCGGTGGGACGCGTCTTTTTACAACCTATTGTGCTTCAGAACAATTATCGATGTGCAGAAGATGAGTGAAGACTTGAGCTTACTCAAATAATGTAGTAATAGATTCATGAACAGCGTTCAATCAATACGCGACAAAGAAATACTGTAAGTGTACCTAATTGAGTGTGTTTGTTTACTTTAGGCCGAGATTATTGACATCGTACGGTACATTGAATTCGAATTTAGATATTCAACTGTACATGACCTCGAAACGTATTTCGCTCCTTTGCTACCTCAATACGGATATAGTTTCGCCAGCTTAAAGATAGCACGTAACAGGCGTATTTGAGATATGAAATTTTTACAGGAGAGCGGTTCGATCGTTTCCCTTCTAAATAAGATTTGTTTCAATGGTTTCTTTATTTACATTAGTGAAAGCAGAACCTCTTTGATAAATCATTCGAAGGATATTGAAAGTACCAATAAAGTAGTAAAGTCAGTAAATGGCTGTTTCGAAGCGAAATATGCTAACATTTGGACACTATTATCATGTTAAACTTTACATATTTTCCTTTGCACAATGGTCACACTTGTTTATTTTTTTTCTCTCGTGCTAGAAGTTGCCCATTTTTTTATTTCTCCTGGTAAATCTCCTATAACTGCTCTACATGTACATCCAGGTTAAATAGTTAACTGTTAATCGACATAACATGGGAGATATCGGCCTTTCGATTTACAGTATATTTATGTGTCTCAAAGGTATCCTGGAAGTACGCTACAACTTTTCACTCGAACATGACAAAACTTTTTATTTCAAAGACGTATTTGACACAGATCGTGAGTAGGAAGATTGCTCTTAAAGGCGGTATGAATGGACTGTGGTTAAAGATTATGGTAAGCTAGAAGGGAGGATGACAAGAAGTCCTGTGATTGAAACATCCATTTCGTAGTTAGGACCCCAAAGCAAGACTACATGCAAAAATTCAGTCGCGACCTTTTAATATTACTGAAATCTTACAGAGTATGACTCTTAAGTTCCTCAAAGTTTGTAATAAACTCTTCTAACTTTGTATTTATTGGTGCTAGTTCCTTGTTTAAAAGATCCCTAAACTCTTCAATTTTATCCATATCTACTCTTAGCAGCGTTTATGGTACAGAGTGTGTGAGATGTCCTGCCGCCATTAAGCCATATGGAAATTCAAAGCAAAATAAACTGTCCATGACTCTGCTTTTCTAGACTTTTGCCTTCGTAAACCAAACAAACATGTTCAGGTTCACAACTGAAATGAACTGGAGTTGATATCTATTCCTTGGAATTCCTAAATATTGCTTTTTTTTGGTCTCCATACATTCTGTGTAATTTTGTACTTTTGGAATCACACAAATGTATGGCAGAAACTTTGTTTAATAAAATAATTTCTACAATAGCCATTCTCTCCAACTTTATTCTGCCACACCTTTGAACGCATATCTTCTGTTTTCAAAAATAACAATAACGAAATTGCATATCATGAATACTTTTCATCGCTTTCAACTTCCACAGAAACCTTTGAAATTCTCTCCATCTTGCCCTGATTACCCATGATGCACTCAAGAGTGTGAACTCGTCTATTCCCTTCCAAAATTTCGGAACAGGCGACAGTTTGTCAACTTGGTTTCTTTAGCTTTCTGTCACTTTCAGTTTATTTAGTGATTCCTGATATTATTACTGGGATTCTCAAAAGCAACTGAATACAAATGCACAAAACATTTCCCTTCACTTTGTTAGATGTCGTGTATATTCAATCATTGTTTAAGCCGTTTTAGCGCCAAAGGGAACCTGGGCTGAAGTGTTGCCTCAGCTAATATTACAGCTGCTTATGTCGGTGTTCCTGGATCCTGGAGAAAAAAAAAACAAAAAAGTATCAACCAGTGGAGAAAGAAGTAACATTGGATTAAAAATGTGGCTTATGTTTCTTATTTTCCATTTCATGGGCTGGATTTGACAGAAATTTGTGATTATCGATTTCAATCAATTAAATTGACTAATCAATCAAAAAATATTGAGTACCATCGAGTTTTATCGATTAATCAATTAGCTTTTCGATGATCAATTTCCATCGATTAGATACGCCCTGTTTATGTACATTGTAGGGAAACAATCCCAAACATCCTTTTGGGTCCTTTTTGGTGAAAGATGCAACTTCAGTAATTTATCTGAGCAAGTTCAGCAAGAGAAATTTAAGATAGACCTGTCAGTTATATGTATATTATTGCAGTGGTATCAAGGCATAACGAATGATTTGCTTTCTCTGTCACTGAACAGATGAGGACATTGAAATTGAACTTGTGGATGAAGAGCCTGCCTTTTTACGAGGGCAAACTAAACTGAGTGTGGCCATGAGTCCTGTGAAGATTGTTAAGGTAGCCACTGTAAACTTTGCTTGCCTTCATTTCATTATGGATGTTTATTATATGGATCTGTCTCACGAGGACTGGGAACTACAAAATTCACGAATTTGATTGGCTCAAATCAATATTGACCGAGGTCTAGATTTTCCCATCTAGACCGGCATCTAGACGGGTAATGTTTTGCGGTGAAAAGATGCAAACTAGCATGCAAAAATATTGAGTATTTTCTTCTATACCAATATTATTTATGGAAGTGCCAAACAGCATGATGACAAAATAGAGGATGACGAGCAAACTTTGACAGAATTAAGTTCAGCTCATCGCTGTTCGCAAGCAAAATGTCAGTTAGTACAAACCAGTTACATTAAACGAATTAAATTGTTCTTGTTTGGCCATATAATAAACATCTTATTAACCGAGCTAGGTCGGTCTGTACTGGCGACCTCGGTCAAGATTCTCCCATACAGACCTCCTGCTCGGTTAATAAGAACTAAGTAATAAACTGCAAGCAGTCTCGAAGCAGACTACTTAGAAGTCCTCTTTGCTAGTGCAGGTCTTTCTGGCATTTCAGTCTGGTCTAAACTATTTTCAGTAATATTCCGAAAAAGCAGGGTGTCTAGCGAGACCTATGTTCCTATAAAGTGCTATTTTTTTCCTGACCTATCCAAAAGTCCTTTACATGAGGTTGGACAAAATGCCCATATATTCCTATAGTTGAAGCTTTCTTTGTATTGGAAACTTTCATGTCACAATTAAACATTTGTTTGTAGCACCTCAGAATGCAAATTAACTTTCAAATATGCACCCAGTCTTCCTGTCCACGTTTGGTAGCAAAAAAGAGACGAAAAATTATCTTCAAATTTGAAGACAATTGCGAAACATTTCAATCATTTCCTTCACAGATAATGCTACAAAGTTTTTTAGGGCAGCTGAAAAAAGCAACTTTAATACACCAACTAATGGCAAATTCTAACTTATTATAAAGCAGAACAGTGACAATAATTAAGAAATTTATTTACATATATGCTTATATTTTAATAATAATTGTCAATGAATGTGACTCGAGCATGTTGATGTGGTCAAATGTTGTTGAACTGAAAGGGATTTTAGATTGCCCTTGTTATTGATCTTGTATGCAGAGGAACGTAATGGGAGTTTGTTCAATTTTTTTTTTTTTTTTTGTTTTCTGTTCCTTTCTTTTTGGAACCATAAAGCACTTGAAAGCCTGTAGTTTCCTTTACCACTCTATCTTTTATACATGTACTAGAATCCTGATGGCTCCTTGCAAAGAGCTGCCATGACACAAAGTGCGTTAGCAAAGGAGAGGAGAGAACTCAAGCAGGCTCAAAGGGAAGCACAAGCAGACAGTATACCCAAAGACCTCAGCAAGCTCTGGATTGATCCAGTTCCGGATGGTAAGAATCACGAAGTTTACAAATTTTTGGCTTTTCCATCTGCGTTTACTGTAGATAGTTTTTTAATTTACCTATGCTCATCAAAATTTGACAAGATACATTTACAATTGATTGATTTTATTTTTATGTATTTGACCCCTTGGATCCATAATACAATGTCCACAATATATTTTTGGGGAAATCCGAAATACCTAACCTCTTCAGCCTTAAAAAGTCTGTTGTTGGATGCCTTCCTTGCAAGGGGCACCGCCATTGCCGATCCTGAGCCATTTGCAACCAACTTTTTTTTAATTTGTCAAGATAATCTCACCATCTGGTCTTCTGGCAGCTTTTTTTCCTTGTTTCACCTCACACTTTGAACTTTCATGGCGTATGCCTCCAGCCAACCCGCGGTAATTGTTCTCCGTAAAACTAAACAAAAGAAAGAAATTGATGCAGCAGATATCTTAAGGCTTTTATTTTCAACTCCGAACGCATTCCAATGAATCTTGGCCTCATTGGTCAAAAGGACACAATGCCGGTATCCAAGACGCCTTTGGAAATTTCATCTTCGCTCAGCTGACTGGTTGGCAATAAGTACCAGGAAGGAAAAATGGGGAAAGAAAAAACACAAAAGAAGAAGAGAAAAATGCATTACTGGAATAACAACTATTATCAAGGATATAGAAAATGTGAAAGCACTTACCAGTGTGATAAATTCTGGGTACTCTAGTAATCAATTTTCCCTTAGGATTTACCGATTCTTGTTATTTAGTGCTTAGTTTTTCTCACTTTTTATGCAGTGGGTGGTAACAAAGCAGTCTTTGCTCAAGACATGCGAGGTGTTGGATTGGCAAATGATGACATGCCAGAGTGGAAACGAGCTACCTTTGGAGGAAACAAAGCTTCCTATGGAAAGAAAACAAACTTAACTATCCTGGAGCAAAGGCAAGGATTACCCATATATAAACTACGACAAGAACTTTTAAAGGTAAGATTCCTTGAAACCGTTTTTTCCATACTAGGATCTCGCCCGGTGTGATATGAAGGAAAACGTCTGAGTGATTTCTTAACATGTAGATTTATTAATTTTAGTTTCCTACCGTGAGAGAAGAATGATGCATCATCCTTTTCCATGTTGTCATCAAACCAGTGTTTAAAAACTTGATTAAAGTAAAGTTTTTCGGGCATGTGCAGTTTGTTGATGAGACAGACTGTTTTTTCCCTTAAGCTACGGTGAAGTCCCTTTTCAGTCATGCTTACACTGTGAGGTCCTTTGCTCTAGTTATGTTTTACTCTTAGGCTGTCTTCTGCTCCACTGTGTTAAATTGTTAGTTGTCATCAGTGACAATCCTGAGGACTGCACTTGCTTGAATAATGTTCAAAAAACAAGCAGCAGTATTTTCAAAAACATTCCACAAAGAACGTGTCCCTGAGGAGTCTGAACAAGGGTTCGAAATTTGAGGGGAAGATATAAGCATACAAGAAAAACCAGCCAGACCTCGTTATCAGGCTTAAAGCTCATGCATGTGATGTTTTGTCTATGTTTTCATATGCTGTTAGACTCGTGTTATTAATGAGAATATCTGTGACTCCTGGCCACAAGCCATTAACAAAATAGTGCAAGTAACAGCCTAATCTGTTGTGCAAATTGATCTGTTCCTTCTTCATTTCTTGCAGTTTTAGTTTTATTTATTCTCTGTCAGGCTGTCCATGAAAATCAAGTGTTGATTGTTATCGGAGAAACAGGGAGTGGAAAGACGACACAGATAACACAGTACTTAGCAGAAGAAGGCTTCCTTTCTATTGGTAAACTTGCGTGCACCCAGCCCCGTCGAGTAGCTGCAATGTCTGTTGCTAAGAGAGTATCAGAAGAATATGGATGTCGACTTGGGCAGGAGGTTGGCTACACCATTCGGTTTGAGGACTGTACTAGTACGGAAACCAAGATTAAATACATGACAGATGGAATGCTGTTGAGAGAATGTCTTCTTGACCCTGATCTTAATCAATATGCAATTGTTATACTTGATGAGGCTCATGAACGCACAATAAGCACAGATGTTCTTTTTGGATTAATGAAGAAAACTGTGAAAAAGCGCCCTGATTTGAAGTTGATTGTGACCTCAGCAACGTTAGATGCAGTGAAGTTCTCAACATATTTTTTTGAGGCTCCAATATTTACAATACCTGGAAGAACATATCCTGTTGAGATTTTGTATACAAAAGAGGCAGAGACAGATTACTTGGATGCTTCTCTCATCACTGTAATGCAAATCCATTTGACAGAACCACCAGGCGATGTCCTAGTATTTTTAACAGGTAACTTGAATATTGTTTTTTGTACCAGAAAACCCCCGAATTCAACGAACATAGCACTGCAAAAATAAGTGCTGAAAAATATGGTGTACAACCCTAATTGCTCTAGTGACTACAGGCTCCACTTTAACTTGCTGTCCCCGTAACCTTTTATTTGTCCTTTTCTTTACTTTTGACAAATTCATCCCACAGTACCAGAACATAAATCAGTGCCAGCTCAAGTAGATCAACAGATAAATAATATGATTTTGCATCTGGAACTTTCAATCCCAGAAATCGGGTGTCAATAGAAAGACATTCGCAAAGAACTATTGCCTTCCAGACATGTTCTGAATGAGCCCTCTACTGCACATGCAGACTGGATAATTCCAGAATTAGAAAAGGAAAGCGAATGGGTTTCTGGTCAAAAACAGAAGCATGGTTTTGTCAAGTGTTAACTGCGAAAGTTTCAACTGTCTTGAATCATGGAGAACAAGTTGCCCAAGAGAGACACCCAGTTCTAAATGATGAGGATCCTTTCAAGGGCTTAACAAGGTTGCTGATACCAAAGTTTAATGGCGACAAACGGTCATTTGAATCATGGTATGTTGGGTTCCCTGAAATTGTGGGCAAACTCACAAGAGTGCTGCTGGAAAAAAAGCTGTTGAGGTTGTACAGTTGTCTGGAGGGAGAAGCATTGTCTACGATTCAGAATTTGGGTTACTCTGCTGTGGCATACGAGGTAGCTATAGCAAGACTAGTATGGTGGAGAAAGGCGTGAACTTACACTGAGATTAGAAGAATTAGAAAAGTTCCGTGGGGTATATGCAGGGAATGCAATTGACTTAGAATGCTTTCGCTGAGCTTTTGGATACACTTATCATAAAACTTGTTGATGTTGGTCATGAAGGTGAACTGGGTGCATGTTCATTCTATGTATCTCTTCGAAAGCTAAATGAGCAGTTGCTGGTGAAGTATCTAGATTGGTTGAGAGAGAAATATTTAGACAGTAATGTGAGAAATCTTTATGCATTTGTGAATGATGAAGCTGAAGGCACGGTGGTTGCATTGGATACTGTCAAAGGTCTAGGTCAGCTGAAGTCAAAGGGTTTTTCTGTTGGACGTACAATGGCTGTTACTCAAGTGACAGTAAAGAAGAATAATCTTCAGGGTAGGTGCAAGCTCTGCCCAAAGGAGCTTGGACTTTGGTGTTGTAGTTTGTTCAAAGCCCTACCCGTGGATCAAAGGTGGAACAAAGCTCGAGAATTGCATGTTTGCTTCAGCTGCCTATCATCGTTTTACTTAAGTTCATGATGCAGAAGAGCTGGGTGTTGTTCAATTGATGGTTGTCACCATCGACTGATGCATGATGGGACAAAACTGACCTTCTGGGAATTGCAGGTTGAAAACAATGAGAATGGTAGCCTGACGTTGCCAAGAGACTGTACTGAAGTGTATCTGACTGCAATGAGTATCTCCCATTGAGGACCACCCCAGTTGTTGTCAGGAATGGAAACAAATCGTTGAGTATTAATGCTCTATTGGATGACGGAAGCACATAATCTCAAATCAATGAAGACATAAGTGATTGCTTAGGTGTTGATAGGTGAACCAGTCTCTGGTTGTTGAATAACCAAACAGCCAGTCTTAGAAGTCAGTCAGTTCAATTTGGTCTTGAAAGCTGTGATGGCTGTATCAAGAAAACAGTTATAGCTCAAACAATGAAGGGTGTTACAGACAACATGCATGCTGTCAACTGGGTTGTTGAGAAGAAGTGGCCCCGTTTGGCTGGAATAAGAAAGTAAAGGCAACCTTGGGGAACCCTTTGCAAGACTCACACCCTTAGGGTGCACAAGCATTGGTCCATCCCAAAACAACCCAGAATGTGAAGTCAACCAATTACCGTTCTTTGTAAGTGAGGAAAGGCAACTAGACACATTGATCAAACAAATGTGGGACAGTCAGGAACCTTAGTCAAGTGTGTTATTTCGTCCCCAAGATAAAGAAGCAAAAGAAACCATGTTAGCCACACTCAAACCAGCCACAGATGGTTTTGTTGTTGGATTGCCATGGAAGTCTGCAACTCACCTCTTGAAAATAACTTTTCCATGGCATTAACTGGTCTACAAAGCACAGAACGTAAACTTGCTGCTTACCAAGAAGTGATTAACGGCTACGAACGAAAGGGGTATATTCGAGAAGTTCAGGAAGAGAGTGAAGGAGCAAGTCACGTTTGGTACCTTCCACACTTTCCTGTCGTTCGTCAAGACAAGGGCACAAGCAAAGTGAGACCAGTGTTTGATGCATGGGCCAATTACAAAGGGGTGTCATTGAATGATGTTCTCAACAAAGGGCCGAAACTTCAAAATGATCTGGTTAATGTTCTCATGAGGTTCAGACGATCGCCTATAGCTGTAGTTTGTGATATTTCAGAGATGTATCTTCAGGTGCAGTTGCAGCCATCTGTCAGGTCAGTTCAGTTCAGAGATTTCTGTGGCGAGTTATGAACATTAACATTGCACCCAAGGGTTATGAGTTTAATTGTGTCGTGTTTGGAGTCAATGCCACACCATACTTGGCTCAGTTTGTGGCGCAGCATAATGCCAAGTTAAGTAGCAGTGAATTCCCAAGAGCAGCCAAAACAGCTTGCAAGACCACCTACGTGGATTACAATTAACATTTTGTGGAAACCATAGAAGAAGCAATGAAGGAGCACCATGATCTCACAACTCTTTGGAAGCAAGCTGGAATGATGCCAAGGAAAAGTGACTTTCCACCTGTGAAGAAGTTCTGAAGGTGATACCACAAGAACACTGCATGGCCAATTTGGATCTAGCAGCTCATGTGATGCTGGTTATTAAGGGAGTCAGCTGCTGATCAGTTCACATTTGTCATGCACCCTCCACCTGACAACATATGCCTGACCAAAAGAAGTTTCTTGAGTCACACTGCAACACTGTTTGACCGTTGGGGTTTGTCTCCATTTACCATCAGGGCTTAAATGATGTTGTAAGATATGTGGACTGCAGGGTTAGAGTGGGATCAAGAGTTGCGAGATAAGCTTTCTAGAGCAGCATCAACATGCTTTAAAGAGCTCTTAAGTCTGTCTGAGGTCAAGACACCAAGATCGTTGAAAGGGCTTGAGCAATTTGCAGATTCACAAATCCATGTATACAGAGATGCATCGCAAGAGGCATATAGTGCAGTGGCTTACCTGAAGCATGAGTACCAGTCCGGTAATTCAACAGAGTTAACTGAATAGAGTGTAGTGTAACATGAAGTGCTAGATTTCTATCCCATATGAACCATGTGAGCGTTAGGAAATGGGCCCACACAAGGACAGAGAAAAACTCTGACCAGGGTGGGAATTGAACCCACGACCTCCGGGTTAGATCTCCGCCGCTCTACCGACTGAGCTACAAGGTCAGACGGGAGCAGGCCGTGGGAACTGAAGATGTTAAAGTAACGGCAATGAACATGTACAAGTACAAGGAAAGGTTACGTTTATACAAACGTTGGCCGTGTAGCACTTATATTTTAAACAGAGTTAACTGAATAGAGTGTAGTGTAACATGAAGTGCTAGATTTCTATCCCATATGAACCATGTGAGCGTTAGCCCTACATATTGGATCTGTGATCTGCAAGGCAGATCTTACTGATGAAGAGCTCATGACAGGGGTAGTGGGAGCTGAGGGGTTGACTCATCAAACGCAGATGATCCTGACCCATTAACAACAAACCATTTCTTGTTTAGTCATCCTGGAGGTCAATTTTCACCAGAATCAGATACGGAGCCAGTGAGGTGGTGGCATGTCCAGGAATTTGTCACCAGTTTTGGAAGAGGTGGCTGAGAGAGTGGTTGCCATCCCTTCGCCAAAGAAAGAAGTGGGGAAAAGAGAGGCGAGGCCTGGAAGTGGGAGATCTTCTTTTGCTGTTATCTTGAGACACACCTCATGGAAAAATGGCCATTGGGGAGGATAGTCAAGGTCTTTCCGGGATCAGATGGACATGTACATACAGCCAATGTTGAAGTGAAAGGCACAGTGTTGAGAATACCAATTGTGAAGCTGTGTCCACTTGAACGCAATGCTTGAAATCTGACACTGTGTCTTGTGTAGTTATTTCTCATGAACTGTTCAAACAATCATATTGTGTGTAAAAAATGAACTTTAAGTCCATTTTGGAAGGGGAAAAATGTTTTGAAGATATGTAAATGATCGACAGGGCACATGACGTCTTGTGCACAGAATGCGGTGTAGCCATGCTTCCACTTATTTTTGTGTACTTATTCATTTATTTAACCAGGTCTTTGTAATTTAGCTCTCCAGCCTTTTTTACTTTCCGTTTTCTTGAGTTGTTATTTAATTATAACATATGCGCGAATCATATATACGTGGTGCAATAATGGCTTGCATTTCCTTTCTAATAGGCCAAGAGGAAATTGACACAGCCTGTGAGATACTATATGAACGAATGAAGAGCTTGGGTCCTGACGTTCCAGAACTGATTATTTTACCAGTATACAGTGCTCTACCATCGGAGATGCAAACCAGGATATTTGATCCTGCTCCTCCTGGCAGCAGAAAGGTTTGCTATCAGAGACAAAGTAAAAAAAAAAGCCATTGACACTCAAAACATTAAACTTTAGCAGGAATAATGTTAATGGGTCAAACTCTAAACAAGCGACAAAGATGGATGGCTTTGAGCGCGCAGAATGAGCGAGTATACACACTCTTAAGATAAACTGTTGATTGAAAACTTTTGTTGTCTTGAAATATTTTTCATAGTTCTTGGAATGAAATTGGTCGTGCACGCTCAATTACCTCTTGTTCGTTTCCAGGTAGAAACTATTTTTACTGGCTACTGTATACAAATATATTTGTTGGATGGATTTGTTTGTGCCTCTTGAATATGCTTGCCAAATAATCCCATCTTGTCACCTAGACTTTAGCAACTACAAGCTGTCGGTGAAAGACATGGGTACAGGCTCTTAAAAGTATCTCCTCTTGACTCAGATGTTTGGATCATAATATATATTTAGTTTAAAGAGTCTCTGTAAAGAGTTTAAATTATCTTCATAATGATCCATGTCTTGAGTCAAAGGCGAAATATTTGCAAAAGAGGACTGCATTAAGTTTATCAAAGTCATGTTTACTTAATTAAGTAAAGATATTCAGGCATTAAGTTGTATGATCTTAATCCTTTGACCAGTGTGGCAATCTTCTGCAATTATTTTGTGCACTAATATATTTTAAAGAACTCACTAAGCAATGTTCAGAGAAAGTCTTTTCAACAAGGGTGTATACAAGCATGACAGTTTCCATGGTCTTAACAATTAAAAGTATCCTGCCCGCTCAATAATTGTCAAATTTTGTTGTCGAAGGCTGTTTGGAAAAGAGGAGAGGACAGCTACAACAAGTTGCAAAAATAGTGGAGACACTTCGCCTTCTTGGGTCATTATTAATTTACCTATTATCTTCCACACTGAAGTCCCTCTCCCTCCCTCCTCCCCCCTTATCAGTGTAGCTAGCAAGACAAAACAATGTTGCAAACTTAAACAGTGAACTTTGAAAGGCGGGGAGGGGAAGGGAAGTGGGAAAGGTTTGAATTCTAGATATAGCGGGTATTGGAAGCTAGAAAAGGTGTTTTTTAATGAAAGTGTCTCAACAATTTTACAACTTGTTGTAGCTTGATCTTGAGGGCAATAGAAGATATACTTTGATCTAGGTACTTACTAGAGTTTGGGCGATAGCTGACAAGAGTAGACTCTCTTTTCAATCATGTAATCAATTTTAAACTTATTCTTAGAACAAATTGTCTTTTTAGAATAGTGATACATGTCCACCACCATGCTGCTGTTTGAGTCCATTCCAATTCAACACACAGTAAAGACTCGAGGACCATGGACCGTGGTGTACTTGAATTGCATTAATTCTTTTGTCTCACCTGTCAGGTTGTAATTGCCACCAATATTGCTGAGACATCACTGACCATAGATGGCATATACTATGTGGTTGATCCAGGATTTGTCAAACAAAAAGTCTACAACTCAAAGTCAGGAATTGATGCATTGGTCGTGACACCAATTTCACAGGTTCACTGTGCTTGTTTTTTTCTTTTTCTGAAAAATTAGTGAGATTGAGGGCTGATTACTGAAAATAACAAGGAAATGATGGTAAATCTGCTCAAAGGATATTGGGATAAAGAGTATTTGCAGACAGTTGAAATTAAGGTCAAATTTAGCCATGCTCACCCTTCCTACACAGTAAAAACAGTAACGAGAGAAAGGGGTTGCTGAATTGAATAATTTGGGAATCTGATCATTGTATTCAAGATTTAGACCTTTTACAAAAAGATAATGCAATACCTTAAACATAACCAAAGTGAACTACAAGTTGCTTACCACTGTTTGCTATACTTGCAGGCTCAAGCTAAGCAACGCTCTGGTAGGGCAGGTAGGACAGGGCCTGGTAAGTGTTATCGCCTTTATACAGAGCGTGCGTACAGAGATGAGATGCTACCAACTGCAGTCCCTGAGATTCAACGTACAAACCTTGCAAGTACTATACTGTCTCTCAAAGCCATGGGCATCAATGACCTATTATCCTTTGATTTTATGGACCCACCACCGATGGAGGCAAGTAAAGACTTTTGTTTTTGATTTTGATAATCCTCCAACCTTTGTCTCCCCATGTCCCAAGCCTTTGTCCTCCATTGATGAGCAGAAAGTATTGCTAAAGTTCCCCAGAAATATTTGCTTAGGAAATATAACTTATAGCTAAGTGGAGTTAAACTAATGATTATGATGTCAACCAGCTGCACATTACTTTAGGTGCATCTATGATTTGTGGTGTTTGGTGTAGCTGTATTACGCTTTTCTGTTGGCCCCCTTTTCTAGAAATTGTCACCTTTTTAAACCACCTTGGTTCTGAGTTCATGGTGTGTCTTTTAAATGATCATCATATATACCAACTGAAGATTGCTTTCAAGAAACCTTTCGTAGTATTTGGTTTATTTGCCAGGGGAAAGGGACTTAATTTGGGCGTGCTAGTTAAGAAGCTGGTGA
>NC_090883.1:13684443-13691058 GCF_036669925.1 Montipora capricornis
ATGGTAAGGCTGAGGCTGTCCTTAAAGGTCTGGCTAAGCTAGGAAACATTGTTGCGGAAACATTGTTCCTTGTGATGTTTCCCTGGGTGGCTAAACTAGCGGGAAACAAACAGAATGTTTTGCTACCCCAGTGGCAAAACAAGGAAACATTGTTGCGAAAACAAATGAGCTATGCATGCATGCAATGATAAACTGACTTCCGAAGAAGTGTGGGGAAGGATGTTTACGTTTTCTCGTCCCCAGGGCTACGCGCAATGCATGTAAATATAACATGGCGCTCGACCTTTTAAGAAGGGGCCGACGTCAAAAAGGCAAAAAAATAGCTGCTCTGTGCATGATGATAGCTTGTTTGGACTACGAAGGTGAGGGAGCCCGAAAAAAAGGCCCAGAGAGAGATTGGCTGAGGAGAAGAGCGGAGAGAGGGTCTTATGCTGGTATTATCACAGAATTGGCGGCTGAAGACTTCCCATCGTTTAAACATTATATGCATATGGACGTCAACTCCTTCCGTCGCCTTGTTGAGTTGATAAGCCCAAGGATCTTCAAAAGGAACACAAGAATGCGATCTCCAATATCAACCTCAGAGAGACTAGCCCTAACTTTGAGGTTCTTAGCAGCGGGCGAGACATTTCGTTCCCTGAGTTCCAGTTTCGAGTGAGCGGAACTGCCATCTCATACATCGTGCTTGAAGTGTGCGAGGCCATATTATCTGAGTTGGGAGCCTTGTGTCTGCGATTTCCGTCCACAGTAGAGGAATGGAAAGGAATAGAAAACAAATTTAGCGAAAGGTGAAATTTTCCACATTGCGTACGAGCTTTGGACGGGAAGCATGTTGTCATGCAGGCATGTGGACAGGGCTCACGCTTTTATAACTACAAAGGGAGTCACGCCATCGTGTTAATGGTTCTTGCTGGACCAAGTTATGAAATAATCTGGTGTAATGTGGGGGTCAACGGGCAAGTCTCAGACGGAGGAGTATGGAATCGAACTGGTCTCTGCAATGCGCTGGAAAATGGGAAAATTAATCTTCCACTGCCCGAGCCATTACCAAACAGAACAGAAGACTGCCCCTATGTAATTATAGGGGATGACGCTTTTGCACTGAAGCAGTTTTTGATGAAGCCTTATCCTCAGCAAGACCTCACTTATGTCCAGGTTTGCACGTAATTAGATGCACGCCCAATTTTGACATCCAACACAAAGTGTCCCCTTAAGTCTAAGCATTTTCTACCTATTTTCAACAATAAGGTAAGGGTAAAGGTTAGCTTATTTTTAGCTTTGGGTAAATGCAGCAGTTAATCTTTACTTAAAGAGCAGCATTTGGGGGACACTTTGTGACATAAATTGTCTGTATTCTGAGACACAAGTGATGTTGAAGTTGGCGAGAAGAGCAAAGGGACAGTTCATGACGCTTATTGAAATCCGCGTGCATCTAATTAGGTGCAAACCTGGACATATCTCCAAGACCTGGACCTTGAAAGGCAGATTTGTAACGTTTCTTTCGTTTCTCGCAAGCTCGAAGAATAGTGGAAATGTTTTTGGCCTTTGTGCCAATCGTTGGCTAATATTTCGTGCTCTAATTCCTCTTCAACCAAACAAAGATGATATTATCACCATGGCCACTGTCACCCTTCGCAACTGGCTGATCAAGGGACCATCAAAAGATGTCTATGTTCCATCTCATGTTATTGACACCGTCAATCCGTCCACTGGTGAAATTGTTCCAGGTTCCTGGAGAGATGATGGTATTACCTCCAAGAACATACTGCCTTTGGCAATTCTGAGGCATGGCAACAAGCCACCCAACCATGCAAAAAGAGTGAGGGATGAGTTTAAAGAATATTTCAACAGTGAAGGTGTAGTTGACTGGCAATGAGACAAATGCATGTAACATTTTCTTGGACATTCAGGAAGTAAATTATTTTGTAATCTGTTTCAAGAAGGCCATGATAAATGTGATATGCACAGAAATTTTTCAATCAGCAGTAATCTCACTTTGTAGCTGATTGTGTGACTGTAGGCAATTTATTGTTCTGAATTTCATTCTATGCACTGCATTAATTTTTTTTGGAAGATGGTCAAGTTCTTCAAGTATCTTAAATTATTATCAGTGACATCAAAGATTTCACAACCAAAAAAAGTAGGGAACTTATGCACTAATCTTGTGTTTTTGGGCATTTACAAAACTGTTGTCTACAAAGGTTGATTAAGAAATATGCAGTTGCTTAATAATTACACAAATTATGGTACATGTAAGTATATAGTAAATATGTAAATTACTAGGCATTTTCTCGGTCGACTGTACATTCAGGTTGCTTGGCCGGTTGACTACGAACATGTCTGAAGCCCCTACCCTCCGAGAACGGTTTGTCAAACCAGTGGTAGTTCTCCTCTACATACAACATGCAAACAAAATTATGTTCACATGGTTTCTTTTGTTAAAAAAAGAAAAGGCCGAAAAAATGTTCTATTTCATCACAATAACGTACCTCTTTGAGAACTTTGGATGTTGATCGTCTTTCCTTTTCCGACTCCATAAGCTCTCCAGGCATATATACTTCCATTTACATATTGAAAGTCATTGAGCTTGTTGACCGAGGTAATTTTGGATTGTTCTTGCTCGCTATATACTAAACTGGGAGTAACAACTATGACTTGGACACCCTCAAGCCCTCCCTGAGACAAAAGCGCCTCCTTCATCTCATCCACTGTAGTCATGTGATTGCCTTCGTTAATGAGTACATGAATGTGACTCGTGCACCGCGCTGCTAGACGATCCACTGCGCCTTTTCCCCTTGGGGATTACTGAATTCGATTTGCTTGATCTGAATGCCTGTTGACTTTTTGATGTCTGCAGCCAGGATTGTGAAATTCGAGTGGTAACTGCGAGTGAAGGGTGCCCTCTATCTAGCGGAAAACAACAGCAATATGCCAGGACATACCCCCGCTTTCTGAACCAGTCCTGCTGGGACTCTCTATATCGCTGGGGAATAAACTTCATTGCCAATCGCTAACATCCAAAGCTGAGTCTTCGTCTAATGTGTTTCTTGCATCTAAACGAGCCTGGTTTTGGTGTACAGATCTTAGTTGTTGTGATTTCCAAGAACTTATAGCATTGACAGATGTCGTGGAAAGATAGGATGCCTCCTCTTTATCCTCTTCGCTGTGGAACGCTGAGCTATGGACCATATTCTCTATACGGACGAGTACGTTACCGAGGCCTCACACTGGGTACATCTCTCATCATGCTGGTGATCGCACTCTTCACTGAAGTCTTTATCAAAAGGATCACAGTGGTACACTGCAAGGATCCGTCACTTCAATATTGCAGCTGGTCTGTACCTGTAACAATAACAGCAAACAATAATGGTACCAGCTATATTACAGCCTACCTTGTATTCTCCTTTAAGATAGAGTTTTCGTGCCTTCAGAGCATCGAGAACTTCTCTCCTTTCACTGGGCTTAGCGTTAGGGCTGATGTTCTCCACAATGCCCACTAGATCGTCAAATGCGCGTGCACATTCTGCAGCATAATTGTGTAGCCCTTGGAGGGACTTTTGCACAGATGCACTGCACTCAGACGGTATCCTCAACATCATTCGTTTGCTGAACGGTAAAATACTGTTTCTTGACAAAAGGGTGTGTATTGCTCAACTACTTGCTGTGGTATCATTGTACGGATGATATATGAACTTTGATCCCTTTCCCATACGTCAGCTTGAGGCGCTTCTCCCCGAAAGGCAAGTCTTGAATAAGATGACCACTAGTTATGAAGTAAATAAAGTGATCTAAGTGGTTTCTATCCATGCGATTTGAACTCTCGGGAACTGCAACACCTCGACCTACCTACTCAGTTCAGGGATGAATTTCTTCATCGTGGTGAATGAGGCGATCCCTGACATCACTGATAATACTTGTCGCTTAGTATCCCATCATGACAACACTTCCAAGTAGTCAAGTGAAGCTATGATCTTCGCAGTTACGAACGCAATTTTTACAATTGCGTAGAGAAGCCTGAAAAATTCAGGACTTCAACAGGGTTTGAACCCGTGACCTCGCGATTCGGTGCGACTCGAGGTCACGGGTTCAAACCCCGTTGAAGTCCTGAATTTTTCAGGCTTCTCTACGCAATTGTAAAAATTGCGTTCGTAACTGCGAGATCATAGCTTCACTTCATTTCACACCCCCAGTTCATATGATTCATTTCACATACCATTTCATCACTTCCAAGTAGGCTTCTTGTGAAGGCTGTGTAGTTGTGTCGATTCCTAACACGGCAAGTATCAAACACGAACTTTGTAGAGCATTCCACAAGCATGCGGAATTCTTCTCGTAAACAGTATTTAAGACTGCAGTTCAATATAACCCTCTATTGATCTCTGACTCAGCGGCATTACATGAATTCTTTGAGGAAGGCATTCAACTTATAATGACGCACAACACACTCATCACAAACCGCCTCTTCAGCCGAAGAAGCTGTGTCGGCAGTTTTGTGTGGTCAGAATCAACGGTATCATCAGCTATTCTGAGAAACACAAAGTGAACTTGTCAGGTTATCTCAGCCACTACAAAGCTGCACTCTTGCTTGGCCTACGAATAACAAAAAGATTTAGATATAACCGTGGATCAAATAGAATTTTCAGTCTTTACTTTCGTGTCCAAGTCAGGGCATATGACCACGGTTTTATATTCTCTATTCTCCCTCTAAGAGCCATTGCCGTAACCTACCCACTGGCAAATGGTGAAAATTTTCCTTACCTCTATCTGAAAAGAATAGATACTTAGAAGGCGATGGTAACTTCCTAGATGGTCATGACTTTCATTGTCGCCATCGTTGTCACCGTCATTTCCATCATATTGCCTAGAGTCGATTCTCTTTTGCTGAGCGAGGCCAAATTTGCCTTACACCTCTTACAGGACAGCTGGAATTAAAAGGGAATTGTGCGACGTCATTATAGAAAGAGACTTTCACTTAAAACGACTTTTTTGTACAGTGGTCTGCCACCGTTTATAGTACTCGAAAACTGTCAGGCTATCTGGTGTGGGGGCAAAACGAGGGTGGGGGATTATTCAGGCTGTATGTGAATGACAGTGTTAGCCATGCATGCATACCTGATCCTACAGGAAAGTAACAACACTTTTGCGTCTCCTGTACAAACTTGACAGAACGAATGGATAATGCCGCATGTTGCCAGTGGTGGAGGGGGACTTGTGGACAGCAAGAACTGTAGGATACTGCCTAAGACTCCACGGTGACTTCCTTTGGCACACCGCCAGCGAAGTCCCAAACAGGTCACGATGGGATGCTGGCATACAGTGGCTGCTAAGTGTTCTACATGACGTTCAAAAACTGTCGCAAATATCACTCTCAGTTCGCTAAGGTTCAATATACGCTGAGAAAACGAGTTTTAGTTGTATAAATATATCAAGTATCACTCATCCTCATCTTATTTTATTTATGCCTGGTTTACACGTTACACGTGGAAGCACAAGCTATTAAGCTCAAGAAAAGCAACTGGGTAAACGGGGGTGACACAACAGCATAAAACAAAAGCACAAGAAAACTGATATTGGTTTCTTTTTCTTGTGCTTGCGGCTTATGCTTATGTTCGTTGCATCGCCTGTGTAAAACCAGGACCAAAAACAAGCAACAAAATCGCAATCACCTTGTGCTGTATGCTTATGGCACGTGTAAACAACCTTGTGTTTATGCTTGCACTTATGCTAGAGCTGTGTCGTACATGTAAATCCAGCCATTAGAGCCTAAGCGCTTGCGCTCTTCTTCTCTAGTTCCCTGTGTGAGGGCCCCCCCACTTCACCCATCTACTCTGTGCCGTGCTGATTCGGAAGTGATCACTCGCATAAAAAGCTGTTAAATACAACTATACAACACATACACAACATGGTAGGCTATTGTTGAACCTCCTCGAGCAAGAGGAATGTGTGAGTCTAGTCCTTGAGTACCTCAAGTCGTCGCTGATTTTGCAAAACCTTAGAGTGTCCTTTTACGTCATATATCACAGTCTTGTAATAGAAACACTTCAATGTTTGCAAGGGGGTAATCGGGTTTACCGCGACCACAAGGACCACCAACAAGTTAGAAAAACCCACAGGGAGCCATATATACATAAACGTTTAATTACACAGGTTAATTCGTTTGGGATTTTGCCGAGCTGATCATAACATGGGTTGAAACAGTGCAGGACGTATACATAGCTGTTAGTATATTAACAGGCCCCAGGCATATCGTGGGAGAATATCGGATTATTGTACACTTCCACTGGCTAAACATCCAATACCTCGGCGGGAAAATCGTATGATTGGAAAACGTATTTAGGAATTCGCAACCACCTAGAATACCACTCCGCTGCAAAACATCAGGAAACACTTTCTAGAAGTCAACTGCATTTGGAGTAAGATTTGTTTTTTGCATTTCTCGATTCCCAAAAAAAAGTTGCATATGTCATGCATATCTAATTAACACGGCTGGGAAAATCACCAAATAGAAATATACAAGACCTCAAATATTACATTCTTGTAATAACTGTCAACTCGAAGAAAACCTAGCAAGTTAATAGCAATAGTAAGTGCGTATTGACCCAATGGAAATTGCAC
>NC_090883.1:13695954-13708454 GCF_036669925.1 Montipora capricornis
TCAGAGCTTACCAGGACAACGATATATTGTTGAAACTCATGAAGTTGTGGGGGTGTAGTGGCTGTTCACAACACGTTGTCGGCGAGTCATGCCGCGGACTTGTGGGACACACTGAGAACCTCAGACAAGATTGTGCGAAGTCCTTTAACCTCCCCAAATCGATTTTGATGAGAAGAAAGCTTCGAACGGAAGTGTAATGAGAAGTATATCAAAGCTCTTGCGGAGACATAAGACAATGCATCCAGCAGAAATCATCAAAGACAAGTCCTTTCGATCATAGCAGACCTGACCACCTATGAAGAAATCCGTAAATTTCTGCCAGGTTTAACGAAATATATGTCTGTGTAATTTGATCGGTGGACGGGGAGTTCCTGTGGTACAAAAGCTGGAGTACGCACTAGAGTTGACATCAATCAGTTGGATAATTTTGTTAACTTCATAACTAGTCCCCCTACATTGTAAAGGACCTGCCATTTTGGCGAGCAGTTCTTGAAGTTAGCTTTTGGAGAGGTAATTCACACCCCAAACGTCATTAGGGTGTCCGTTAATGAGAGAATTATCGACCAGTATTTGCAATATCAGAAGGTGAAGCGACTCTATGGGTTAGATCTTGTCAAGATAGCTACCGTAGTTATTCGGTTATAAGGTGCCCGGTTTTTCAAGAAAAATCTGTCTTTTGTGGCAAGTTAGTACTAAAATTGGGGTGCGTCTTATAGCCAAGTATTTTTGCGCAACACATCTTAAGTTCACAATTTGAGAAGAACTTTTAGTTTAAACAACACAAGAAAGGGAAACTGGTTGTCTATCGAAAAAGAATAATGCTTTTAGAGACCTTTGCAACACTAAACGACTTCCAGAAAAAGCAAACAAATGGAAATTTGCATACGTCCTTAACAGCACGTGCTCAGTAACATGATATCCATGACAACAATACAATCATTCGAACCTTGTTTGAATTCCGAGAATGGTGTTTGTCGTTCGCATGAAGTTTCTTCTCTGAACAAACAGTGTAAAGATAAAACATACCTTCTTCGTTCATCCAGCCTGAACACTGAAATTTGCATCCTTGGTGGCGTGTTGATATTCAGCTGTCAAACACCTTTGAATATGAATTTCGAAGGGAGTTTTTTGCCATTTGCTTTCACTTGAAGTACAAAGTCTGAACTCTGACCATTTATTAAGTCAGAAGGTTCAAATAAACGTGCATGTGTTTTATGTTTATCATTTCAGGTGTGAGATTTTAGCTTTTGTTTTACGTATATCATTAAAACGTGACTTTTTTTTCACTTGTGGTTACGTTAACAAAAGAGTTCGCATGCCAATCGTGTAAGGATAATTGTTCTCAAATTCATCACATTCTTTTGGTAACTCTCAACTGTTTGGTGCGTCTTATAACCGAGTATTTTTCATGTAAATTTCAGTTTGAGAAGTTAGCTTGATTAAATTGCTAAGTTTGGGGTGCATCTTATAACCGAGTGCGCCTTATAACGGAATAACTACGTTAATAACGTATCTACTCTGGAAAAAAATAGCAGTTCTCAGAGCAAGAGTTGAACCAATAGCCTTAAACTAACACGTCCAGGCTCTGAGGGCTTTTTTAAATAGCATTTTTTGTTTTTCTGCAATCAGGTCAACGTCACCAGCTCACGTGTTCCAGACCACTGCAGTGAATATGCCCAAAATGATCTCACAGGTTCAAGTTTCCGAGGCAATTGCGACCACACCCATGATCTTCTCTGTGAGCGATGCGAAGAACTGAAATCTGTGCTATCTGGTATCCAGCCGGCAATTTTAAATAGTCCCTTTGAGTCGGAAAACGAAAAAGATGATGCCCTTCACGTGTTCCAAGAAGCTGTAACAGCTATCGAGAGCTGGAAAGCTCATCAACTGCAAGTTGTGAACCAGGATAAAGCACGTAGCGATGTAATCGACTGCCTGAGTGAAAGAACCATCTTGCTCATCCAAGACTTGGAAATGTAATTGGCTGTACCGTGAGTACCGTGAGTCACAGGGCGAATGGTTTGGAAAAAAGAGGCATTTCCTGGCATATTACAGTCGCTTTAAGAAAGAGAAGTGGTGAGATTGAGACACAAAGTTAAATGTTGTGCCCAAGACAGTGCCTACGTGACGACACTCATGGAACATGTTCTCACAACATTAAAGAGGGAGAACCCAGATGCATTTTTCCGTCAAGATAACGCTGGATGTTATCATTCTGCCAATACTGTTCTCGCTTGTAAGAACATCAGCAAGCGAACTGGGATTTCCATTCGACGCATAGACTTTTCTGACCCACAAGGAGGCAAAGGTGCATGTGACCGGTTTGCTACCACAATGAAGAATCATGTGCGCTCTTACGTAAACGAAGGTCATGACGTAGTTACCACTGAGCAGTTCCAGGAGGCACTGCTCTCACATGGAGAAATTTCTGGCGCTAGAATTGCTTTGCTGGCTGATCCAGTATGCAACAAACTTAACGTTAAGGGACCAGGCATCAGTAAAGTGAACAATTTTAAGTTCACCTGTGAGGGGGTAAAAGTCTGGAGGGCATACCAAGTTGGTGAAGGAAAACTACTCCTATGGTCTAAATTCGAAGAAAAAAATCGTAACTTTTAATTATATGGACTAGAGCGTGAGATTGGTATACATGAAAAGACACTAAACCTTAGGCCAGCTCCCTCCATGTACACAATGCAAGTTACCTTTTGTTCTATCATGGTGATTGGAAAGTAACCTTTCACGGTGCATACAGGCTATATCAAACTAACATCCCACCAATAAGCCAATGGGATAAAGCCAATTTTGACGGCTCTTTTCTTTACGTTTAAGGTATTGATGGTTCTATCACAGTTGTAACGGATGTGCTGTTTTCCGATGGTAGATTCCGTCCAGTGAAGCCACGAAAGGCAACTGAGAAATGTCAGTCATCCTGTAAGAGTGGAAAAAGCACTAGCCTCACAGAGGATCACGGAAGCGATAACGATGACGAAAACGAGAGATCAGGTGCTGAAGTTGAAAACGGAAGGGAAAAATTGTTTGCCTGCCCAAACGAAGGTTATATCAAAACCTATCAATGCTTTGGCTCAATGGTTAACCACACGCTTTACGGGCAATGTGTGTTTCAGGCTGAGAGAGAGTCCCTTATTGATACAGTGAAGGTCCTGTACTGCAGAAAGCTCCGAGGTGAAAACAGTGCCCTCACTCCAACTACGGAGTGTCGGAAAGTCTTCGTTGCCATCGCCACACAATGTACTGGATAAGGGCTGAGCGTTGAGATCAACAAAAACTTCCAAACCTTTCAGCAAGAAACAGAGTCGTTTTCTCGAGGAAAAGTTCACAATCGGTGAGACGACGGGGAGAAAACTTGACCGCGTGACAGTAGCTCGACAAATGAGAGTGGCCAGGGGCAGCGATGGGCAGCGACAGTTTACCACTGAAGAACTATTGACTGCCAACCAGATTCAAGGCTTTTTTTCCCGCCACACAAAATCTAAGAATCAAACAGTGGTTGTAGTTGAAGATGATTTTGTGGCAGCTGAAGTTGAAGATGCCATGGCAAGCATGTGAAATGAAGTGATAAACCAAACGCAACCCATTCATCCAGTCACCATTGACGACTACAATCTTTGTGATCTTGTTGCTATAGGAAGGTTGTGTAAGCTTACAGTACCTGTTTTACGAGACATTTTTTGCCACTTTGAACCAGAGATGAGTTCAAAATCACAGCAACTGCCATTCCGAAAAGCACCATATGTGGAGATATTGGAGAAACATGTCCAAGCTTGTTCTTGTTTTGACACGCTAACTGCCAGCTGACCATTTCAATTGTGTCACATACCTTGTTTAGTTTATCGCCAACTGTCCATACTTCCAGTAGGATTATGCTATGCGAGAGGTTGCAACGACAGTCTTCTGATCCCTGGTGTACTATAAGAATTCACATGATCATCCCTCTGAACGGGCTATGCGGTACATAGGTTTCCACTGTATAAACGTTTCTTTAATACAGTGTTTCATTGTCACAGTAAAGGTCAAGAAACTATATTTTCTTACAACACCCTTATAACGCTAGAGTGCGGTTTCAAATTTTTGTTCAGAGCACATGCAGGTTTCATCATCGCACACTATCAATTAGATAGGGCTCCCAAGGGAAACGACAATACACTAATAAAAGACGGATCATGTCATCTTTGGGGACCGTCATGTATTTTCTGATAAAAAGTTGTTTTTTGACCGAGAGTTCAGGAAAGCTTTTTCAGCATTTATTCCAAGATCCCAACAGCAGCAAGCTAGGGGCAGGAAATGTTATTCTTCTTTGGCTCGTTTTATTTCCCTCCTCCTGTCAATTGTGGAAAATTACACCACTCGACCCCCCTCCCCTCCACTCCCTTCTCCCCCAATTGTAAAATGATGTAATCCTCTGGTTGTTCGTTTCAAGTGCTGGTTGATAATTAGTAGCGCCGGTGGGACGCGTCTTTTTACAACCTATTGTGCTTCAGAACAATTATCGATGTGCAGAAGATGAGTGAAGACTTGAGCTTACTCAAATAATGTAGTAATAGATTCATGAACAGCGTTCAATCAATACGCGACAAACAAATACTGTAAGTGTACCTAATTGAGTGTGTTTGTTTACTTTAGGCCGAGATTATTGACATCGTACGGTACATTGAATTCGAATTTAGATATTCAACTGTACATGACCTCGAAACGTATTTCGCTCCTTTGCTACCTCAATACGGATATAGTTTCGCCAGCTTAAAGATAGCACGTAACAGGCGTATTTGAGATATGAAATTTTTACAGGAGAGCGGTTCGATCGTTTCCCTTCTAAATAAGATTTGTTTCAATGGTTTCTTTATTTACATTAGTGAAAGCAGAACCTCTTTGATAAATCATTCGAAGGATATTGAAAGTACCAATAAAGTAGTAAAGTCAGTAAATGGCTGTTTCGAAGCGAAATATGCTAACATTTGGACACTATTATCATGTTAAACTTTACATATTTTCCTTTGCACAATGGTCACACTTGTTTATTTTTTTTCTCTCGTGCTAGAAGTTGCCCATTTTTTTATTTCTCCTGGTAAATCTCCTATAACTGCTCTACATGTACATCCAGGTTAAATAGTTAACTGTTAATCGACATAACATGGGAGATATCGGCCTTTCGATTTACAGTATATTTATGTGTCTCAAAGGTATCCTGGAAGTACACTTCAACTTTTCACTCGAACATGACAAAACTTTTTATTTCAAAGACGTATTTGACACAGATCGTGAGTAGGAAGATTGCTCTTAAAGGCGGTATGAATGGACTGTGGTTAAAGATTATGGTAAGCTAGAAGGGAGGATGACAAGAAGTCCTGTGATTGAAACATCCATTTCGTAGTTAGGACCCCAAAGCAAGACTACATGCAAAAATTCAGTCGCGACCTTTTAATATTACTGAAATCTTACAGAGTATGACTCTTAAGTTCCTCAAAGTTTGTAATAAACTCTTCTAACTTTGTATTTATTGGTGCTAGTTCCTTGTTTAAAAGATCCCTAAACTCTTCAATTTTATCCATATCTACTCTTAGCAGCGTTTATGGTACAGAGTGTGTGAGATGTCCTGCCGCCATTAAGCCATATGGAAATTCAAAGCAAAATAAACTGTCCATGACTCTGCTTTTCTAGACTTTTGCCTTCGTAAACCAAACAAACATGTTCAGGTTCACAACTGAAATGAACTGGAGTTGATATCTATTCCTTGGAATTCCTAAATATTGCTTTTTTTTGGTCTCCATACATTCTGTGTAATTTTGTGCCTTTGGAATCACACAAATGTATGGCAGAAACTTTGTTTAATAAAATAATTTCTACAATAGCCATTCTCTCCAACTTTATTCTGCCACACCTTTGAACGCATATCTTCTGTTTTCAAAAATAACAATGACGAAATTGCATATCATGAATACTTTTCATCGCTTTCAACTTCCACAGAAACCTTTGAAATTCTCTCCATCTTGCCCTGATTACCCATGATGCACTCAAGAGTGTGAACTCGTCTATTCCCTTCCAAAATTTCGGAACAGGCGACAGTTTGTCAACTTGGTTTCTTTAGCTTTCTGTCACTTTCAGTTTATTTAGTGATTCCTGATATTATTACTGGGATTCTCAAAAGCAACTGAATACAAATGCACAAAACATTTCCCTTCACTTTGTTAGATGTCGTGTATATTCAATCATTGTTTAAGCCGTTTTAGCGCCAAAGGGAACCTGGGCTGAAGTGTTGCCTCAGCTAATATTACAGCTGCTTATGTCGGTGTTCCTGGATCCTGGAGAAAAAAAAAACAAAAAAGTATCAACCAGCGGAGAAAGAAGTAACATTGGATTAAAAATGTGGCTTATGTTTCTTATTTTCCATTTCATGGGCTGGATTTGACAGAAATTTGTGATTATCGATTTCAATCAATTAAATTGACTAATCAATCAAAAAATATTGAGTACCATCGAGTTTTATCGATTAATCAATTAGCTTTTCGATGATCAATTTCCATCGATTAGATACGCCCTGTTTATGTACATTGTAGGGAAACAATCCCAAACATCCTTTTGGGTCCTTTTTGGTGAAAGATGCAACTTCAGTAATTTATCTGAGCAAGTTCAGCAAGAGTAATTTAAGATAGACCTGTCAGTTATATGTATATTATTGCAGTGGTATCAAGGCATAACGAATGATTTGCCTTCTCTGTCACTGAACAGATGAGGACATTGAAATTGAACTTGTGGATGAAGAGCCTGCCTTTTTACGAGGGCAAACTAAACTGAGTGTGGCCATGAGTCCTGTGAAGATTGTTAAGGTAGCCACTGTAAACTTTGCTTGCCTTCATTTCATTATGGATGTTTATTATATGGATCTGTCTCACGAGGACTGGGAACTATAAAATTCACGAATTTGATTGGCTCAAATCAATATTGACCGCGGTCTAGATTTTCCCATCTAGACCGGCATCTAGACGGGTAATGTTTTGCGGTGAAAAGATGCAAACTAGCATGCAAAAATATTGAGTATTTTCTTCTATACCAATATTATTTATGGAAGTGCCAAACAGCATGATGACAAAATAGAGGATGACGAGCAAACTTTGACAGAATTAAGTTCAGCTCATCGCTGTTCGCAAGCAAAATGTCAGTTAGTACAAACCAGTTACATTAAACGAATTAAATTGTTCTTGTTTGGCCATATAATAAACATCTTATTAACCGAGCTAGGTCGGTCTGTACTGGCGACCTCGGTCAAGATTCTCCCATACAGACCTCCTGCTCGGTTAATAAGAACTAAGTAATAAACTGCAAGCAGTCTCGAAGCAGACTACTTAGAAATCCTCTTTGCTAGTGCAGGTCTTTCTGGCATTTCAGTCTGGTCTAAACTATTTTCAGTAATATTCCGAAAAAGCAGGGTGTCTAGCGAGACCTATGTTCCTATAAAGTGCTATTTTTTTCCTGACCTATCCAAAAGTCCTTTACATGAGGTTGGACAAAATGCCCATATATTCCTATAGTTGAAGCCTTCTTTGTATTGGAAACTTTCATGTCACAATTAAACATTTGTTTGTAGCACCTCAGAATGCAAATTAACTTTAAAATATGCACCCAGTCTTCCTGTCCACGTTTGGTAGCAAAAAAGAGACGAAAAATTATCTTCAAATTTGAAGACAATTGCGAAACATTTCAATCATTTCCTTCACAGATAATGCTACAAAGTTTTTTAGGGCAGATGAAAATAGCAACTTTAATACACCAACTAATGGCAAATTCTAACTTATTATAAAGCAGAACAGTGACAATAATTAAGAAATTTATTTACATATATGCTTATATTTTAATAATAATTGTCAATGAATGTGACTCGAGCATGTTGATGTGGTCAAATGTTGTTGAACTGAAAGGGATTTTAGATTGCCCTTGTTATTGATCTTGTATGCAGAGGAACGTAATGGGAGTTTGTTCAATTTTTTTTTTTTTTTTTTGTTTTCTGTTCCTTTCTTTTTGGAACCATAAAGCACTTGAAAGCCTGTAGTTTCCTTTACCACTCTATCTTTTATACATGTACTAGAATCCTGATGGCTCCTTGCAAAGAGCTGCCATGACACAAAGTGCGTTAGCTAAGGAGAGGAGAGAACTCAAGCAGGCTCAAAGGGAAGCACAAGCAGACAGTATACCCAAAGACCTCAGCAAGCTCTGGATTGATCCAGTTCCGGATGGTAAGAATCACGAAGTTTACAAATTTTTGGCTTTTCCATCTGCGTTTACTGTAGATAGTTTTTTAATTGACCTATGCTCATCAAAATTTGACAAGATACATTTACAATTGATTGATTTTATTTTTATGTATTTGACCCCTTGGATCCATAATACAATGTCCACAATATATTTTTGGGGAAATCCGAAATACCTAACCTCTTCAGCCTTAAAAAGTCTGTTGTTGGATGCCTTCCTTGCAAGGGGCACCGCCATTGCCGATCCTGAGCCATTTGCAACCAACTTTTTTTTAATTTGTCACGATAATCTCACCATCTGGTCTTCTGGCGGCTTTTTTTCCTTGTTTCACCTCACACTTTGAACTTTCATGGCGTATGCCTCCAGCCAACCCGCGGTAATTGTTCTCCGTAAAACTAAACAAAAGAAAGAAATTGATGCAGCAGATATCTTAAGGCTTTTATTTTCAACTCCGAACGCATTCCAATGAATCTTGGCCTCATTGGTCAAAAGGACACAATGCCGGTATCCAAGACGCCTTTGGAAATTTCATCTTCGCTCGGCTGACTGGTTGGCAATAAGTACCAGGAAGGAAAAATGGGGAAAGAAAAAACACAAAAGAAGAAGAGAAAAATGCATTACTGGAATAACAACTATTATCAAGGATATAGAAAATGTGAAAGCACTTACCAGTGTGATAAATTCTGGGTACTCTAGTAATCAATTTTCCCTTAGGATTTACCGATTCTTGTTATTTAGTGCTTAGTTTTTCTCACTTTTTATGCAGTGGGTGGTAACAAAGCAGTCTTTGCTCAAGACATGCGAGGTGTTGGATTGGCAAATGATGACATGCCAGAGTGGAAACGAGCTACCTTTGGAGGAAACAAAGCTTCCTATGGAAAGAAAACAAACTTAACTATCCTGGAGCAAAGGCAAGGATTACCCATATATAAACTACGACAAGAACTTTTAAAGGTAAGATTCCTTGAAACCGTTTTTTCCATACTAGGATCTCGCCTGGTGTGATATGAAGGAAAACGTCTGAGTGATTTCTTAACATGTAGATTTATTAATTTTAGTTTCCTACCGTGAGAGAAGAATGATGCATCATCCTTTTCCATGTTGTCATCAAACCAGTGTTTAAAAACTTGATTAAAGTAAAGTTTTTTGGGCATGTGCAGTTTGTTGATGAGACAGACTGTTTTTTCCCTTAAGCTACGGTGAAGTCCCTTTTCAGTCATGCTTACACTGTGAGGTCCTTTGCTCTAGTTATGTTTTACTCTTAGGCTGTCTTCTGCTCCACTGTGTTAAATTGTTAGTTGTCATCAGTGACAATCCTGAGGACTGCACTTGCTTGAATAATGTTCAAAAAACAAGCTGCAGTATTTTCAAAAACATTCCACAAAGAACGTGTCCCTGAGGAGTCTGAACAAGGGTTCGAAATTTGAGGGGAAGATATAAGCATACAAGAAAAACCAGCCAGACCTTGTTATCAGGCTTAAAGCTCATGCATGTGATGTTTTGTCTATGTTTTCATATGCTGTTAGACTCGTGTTATTAATGAGAATATCTGTGACTCCTGGCCACAAGCCATTAACAAAATAGTGCAAGTAACAGCCTAATCTGTTGTGCAAATTGATCTGTTCCTTCTTCATTTCTTGCAGTTTTAGTTTTATTTATTCTCTGTCAGGCTGTCCATGAAAATCAAGTGTTGATTGTTATCGGAGAAACAGGGAGTGGAAAGACGACACAGATAACACAGTACTTAGCAGAAGAAGGCTTCCTTTCTATTGGTAAACTTGCGTGCACCCAGCCCCGTCGAGTAGCTGCAATGTCTGTTGCTAAGAGAGTATCAGAAGAATATGGATGTCGACTTGGGCAGGAGGTTGGCTACACCATTCGGTTTGAGGACTGTACTAGTACGGAAACCAAGATTAAATACATGACAGATGGAATGCTGTTGAGAGAATGTCTTCTTGACCCTGATCTTAATCAATATGCAATTGTTATACTTGATGAGGCTCATGAACGCACAATAAGCACAGATGTTCTTTTTGGATTAATGAAGAAAACTGTGAAAAAGCGCCCTGATTTGAAGTTGATTGTGACCTCAGCAACTTTAGATGCAGTGAAGTTCTCAACATATTTTTTTGAGGCTCCAATATTTACAATACCTGGAAGAACATATCCTGTTGAGATTTTGTATACAAAAGAGGCAGAGACAGATTACTTGGATGCTTCTCTCATCACTGTAATGCAAATCCATTTGACAGAACCACCAGGCGATGTCCTAGTATTTTTAACAGGTAACTTGAATATTGTTTTTTGTACCAGAAAACCCCCGAATTCAACGAACATAGCACTGCAAAAATAAGTGCTGAAAAATATGGTGTACAACCCTAATTGCTCTAGTGACTACAGGCTCCACTTTAACTTGCTGTCCCCGTAACCTTTTATTTGTCCTTTTCTTTACTTTTGACAAATTCATCCCACAGTACCAGAACATAAATCAGTGCCAGCTCAAGTAGATCAACAGATAAATAATATGATTTTGCATCTGGAACTTTCAATCCCAGAAATCGGGTGTCAATAGAAAGACATTCGCAAAGAACTATTGCCTTCCAGACATGTTCTGAATGAGCCCTCTACTGCACATGCAGACTGGATAATTCCAGAATTAGAAAAGGAAAGCGAATGGGTTTCTGGTCAAAAACAGAAGCATGGTTTTGTCAAGTGTTAACTGCGAAAGTTTCAACTGTCTTGAATCATGGAGAACAAGTTGCCCAAGAGAGACACCCAGTTCTAAATAATGAGGATCCTTTCAAGGGCTTAACAAGGTTGCTGATACCAAAGTTTAATGGCGACAAACGGTCATTTGAATCATGGTATGTTGGGTTCCCTGAAATTGTGGGCAAACTCACAAGAGTGCTGCTGGAAAAAAAGCTGTTGAGGTTGTACAGTTGTCTGGAGGGAGAAGCATTGTCTACGATTCAGAATTTGGGTTACTCTGCTGTGGCATACGAGGTAGCTATAGCAAGACTAGTATGGTGGAGAAAGGCGTGAACTTACACTGAGATTAGAAGAATTAGAAAAGTTCCGTGGGGTATATGCAGGGAATGCAATTGACTTAGAATGCTTTCGCTGAGCTTTTGGATACACTTATCATAAAACTTGTTGATGTTGGTCATGAAGGTGAACTGGGTGCATGTTCATTCTATGTATCTCTTCGAAAGCTAAATGAGCAGTTGCTGGTGAAGTATCTAGATTGGTTGAGAGAGAAATATTTAGACAGTAATGTGAGAAATCTTTATGCATTTGTGAATGATGAAGCTGAAGGCACGGTGGTTGCATTGGATACTGTCAAAGGTCTAGGTCAGCTGAAGTCAAAGGGTTTTTCTGTTGGACGTACAATGGCTGTTACTCAAGTGACAGTAAAGAAGAATAATCTTCAGGGTAGGTGCAAGCTCTGCCCAAAGGAGCTTGGACTTTGGTGTTGTAGTTTGTTCAAAGCCCTACCCGTGGATCAAAGGTGGAACAAAGCTCGAGAATTGCATGTTTGCTTCAGCTGCCTATCATCGTTTTACTTAAGTTCATGATGCAGAAGAGCTGGGTGTTGTTCAATTGATGGTTGTCACCATCGACTGATGCATGATGGGACAAAACTGACCTTCTGGGAATTGCAGGTTGAAAACAATGAGAATGGTAGCCTGACGTTGCCAAGAGACTGTACTGAAGTGTATCTGACTGCAATGAGTATCTCCCATTGAGGACCACCCCAGTTGTTGTCAGGAATGGAAACAAATCGTTGAGTATTAATGCTCTATTGGATGACGGAAGCACATAATCTCAAATCAATGAAGACATAAGTGATTGCTTAGGTGTTGATAGGTGAACCAGTCTCTGGTTGTTGAATAACCAAACAGCCAGTCTTAGAAGTCAGTCAGTTCAATTTGGTCTTGAAAGCTGTGATGGCTGTATCAAGAAAACAGTTATAGCTCAAACAATGAAGGGTGTTACAGACAACATGCATGCTGTCAACTGGGTTGTTGAGAAGAAGTGGCCCCGTTTGGCTGGAATAAGAAAGTAAAGGCAACCTTGGGGAACCCTTTGCAAGACTCACACCCTTAGGGTGCACAAGCATTGGTCCATCCCAAAACAACCCAGAATGTGAAGTCAACCAATTACCGTTCTTTGTAAGTGAGGAAAGGCAACTAGACACATTGATCAAACAAATGTGGGACAGTCAGGAACCTTAGTCA
>NC_090883.1:13710954-13713454 GCF_036669925.1 Montipora capricornis
TACAAATCAAGTTTTAGCTTCATGGTCTGCATGGTTCTGGCTTCCTGGAGCCAAGGAAGTGATTCGCCAGTGTAAAAGAGACTGCATGTTTCACAGGAGAAGAAGAGTATGGACAGCCTACAGATCATGGCTCCACTACCTGCTGTGCAATCACAGATGTCATTGCGAGTGTTAACCAACATTTCTGTTGATATTCTTCTTAAAGTGGCCAAACAAGCCATGTCCTGTGTATTAAGCAAGGCAGATCTTACTGATGAAGAGCTCATGACAGGGGTAGTGGGAGCTGAGGGGTTGACTCATCAAACGCAGATGATCCTGACCCATTAACAACAAACCATTTCTTGTTTAGTCATCCTGGAGGTCAATTTTCACCAGAATCAGATACGGAGCCAGTGAGGTGGTGGCATGTCCAGGAATTTGTCACCAGTTTTGGAAGAGGTGGCTGAGAGAGTGGTTGCCATCCCTTCGCCAAAGAAAGAAGTGGGGAAAAGAGAGGCGAGGCCTGGAAGTGGGAGATCTTCTTTTGCTGTTATCTTGAGACACACCTCATGGAAAAATGGCCATTGGGGAGGATAGTCAAGGTCTTTCCGGGATCAGATGGACATGTACATACAGCCAATGTTGAAGTGAAAGGCACAGTGTTGAGAATACCAATTGTGAAGCTGTGTCCACTTGAACGCAATGCTTGAAATCTGACACTGTGTCTTGTGTAGTTATTTCTCATGAACTGTTCAAACAATCATATTGTGTGTAAAAAATGAACTTTAAGTCCATTTTGGAAGGGGAAAAATGTTTTGAAGATATGTAAATGATCGACAGGGCACATGACGTCTTGTGCACAGAATGCGGTGTAGCCATGCTTCCACTTATTTTTGTGTGCTTATTCGTTTATTTAACCAGGTCTTTGTAATTTAGCTCTCCAGCCTTTTTTACTTTCCGTTTTCTTGAGTTGCTATTTAATTATAACATATGCGCGAATCATATATACGTGGTGCAATAATGGCTTGCATTTCCTTTCTAATAGGCCAAGAGGAAATTGACACAGCCTGTGAGATACTATATGAACGAATGAAGAGCTTGGGTCCTGACGTTCCAGAACTGATTATTTTACCAGTATACAGTGCTCTACCATCGGAGATGCAAACCAGGATATTTGATCCTGCTCCTCCTGGCAGCAGAAAGGTTTGCTATCAGAGACAAAGTAAAAAAAAAGCCATTGACACTCAAAACATTAAACTTTAGCAGGAATAATGTTAATGGGTCAAACTCTAAACAAGCGACAAAGATGGATGGCTTTGAGCACGCAGAATGAGCGAGTATACACACTCTTAAGATAAACTGTTGATTGAAAACTTTTGTTGTCTTGAAATATTTTTCATAGTTCTTGGAATGAAATTGGTCGTGCACGCTCAATTACCTCTTGTTCGTTTCCAGGTAGAAACCAACTATTTTTACTGGCTACTGTATACAAATATATTTGTTGGATGGATTTGTTTGTGCCTCTTGAATATGCTTGCCAAATAATCCCATCTTGTCACCTAGACTTTAGCAACTACAAGCTGTCGGTGAAAGACATGGGTACAGGCTCTTAAAAGTATCTCCTCTTGACTCAGATGTTTGGATCATAATATATATTTAGTTTAAAGAGTCTCTGTAAAGAGTTTAAATTATCTTCATAATGATCCATGTCTTGAGTCAAAGGCGAAATATTTGCAAAAGAGGACTGCATTAAGTTTATCAAAGTCATGTTTACTTAATTAAGTAAAGATATTCAGGCATTAAGTTGTATGATCTTAATCCTTTGACCAGTGTGGCAATCTTCTGCAATTATTTTGTGCACTAATATATTTTAAAGAACTCACTAAGCAATGTTCAAAGAAAGTCTTTTCAACAAGGGTGTATACAAGCATGACAGTTTCCATGGTCTTAACAATTAAAAGTATCCTGCCCGCTCAATAATTGTCAAATTTTGTTGTCGAAGGCTGTTTGGAAAAGAGGAGAGGACAGCTACAACAAGTTGCAAAAATAGTGGAGACACTTCGCCTTCTTGGGTCATTATTAATTTACCTATTATCTTCCACACTGAAGTCCCTCTCCCTCCCTCCTCCCCCCTTATCAGTGTAGCTAGCAAGACAAAACAATGTTGCAAACTTAAACAGTGAACTTTGAAAGGCGGGGAGGGGAAGGGAAGTGGGAAAGGTTTGAATTCTAGATATAGCGGGTATTGGAAGCTAGAAAAGGTGTTTTTTAATGAAAGTGTCTCAACAATTTTACAACTTGTTGTAGCTTGATCTTGAGGGCAATAGAAGATATACTTTGATCTAGGTACTTACTAGAGTTTGGGCGATAGCTGACAAGAGTAGACTCTCTTTTCAATCATGTAATCAATTTTAAACTTATTCTTAGAACAAATTGTCTTTTTAGAATAGTGATACATGTCCACCACCATGCTGCTGTTTGAGTCCATTCCAATTCAACACACAGTAAAGACTCGAGGACC
>NC_090883.1:13718454-13725954 GCF_036669925.1 Montipora capricornis
TTACATATATTTGGTTTCAATCATCAAACCATTCTTGCGACAGATGCATCTCGCCTTAAGGGATTGGGCTTTGTTCTCCGTCTGTTGGTAGATGGTGTGTGGAGACCTGTACAAGCTGGTTCACATTTCTTGACTCCTACAGAGAGCTGTTATGCCATGACAGAGCTTGAGGCACTGGCTGCTTGCTGAGCTATACAGAACTGCTATATGTACCTTCAGGGGTTACACCACTTTACCTTGGTTACTGACCATCAACCTCTAGTTCAAATCTTGAACTCCATGGGAATTTCAGATGTTCAGAATCCCAGACTTCAGCGACGTATGATGAAAATGCTGCCTTACTCCTTTACTGCACATTGGGTCAAAGGAAAAGGTCACTTGGCAGCAGGCGCTCTTTCACAGTTTCCTGTGGACCAACCGTCTCTCAACGACGAGTTATGTGAAGCTCATGCTGAAGCTGCTGTGCACATACACTTTACTGATAAGTCTATCGATGACCTGCAACTACTTGAAATTTCCAAAGCCCAGCAGACTGACCCTCAGCTTTCTCCAGTTGCAGAATACGTCTGCTGTGGATGAGCCTGACGCACTACAAGAGGTAGACACTCTCGCTAAACCTTTCTGGTCCACGCGTCATCGACTTTATTTAACTCATGACTCCAGCCCCGGGTTGTTCTGTCTTCTCAATGAATGGTCGTACTGTCATCCCATTAAGCCTCCAGAAGAAGATACTCCTGACACTACATGAGGGGCATCAGGGCATCAATAAAACCCTCCGACATGCTCGTGATTCAGTCTTTTGGCCTTATACTGATTGGTATTGATTGGGACATTGAGAACATGGTCAAATGCTGCCACCAATGATTGTTACTTCTTCCAGCAAATTGCAAGGAACCGCTCCAAAAGCGGCAATTACCAACCAGACCTTGGGAGATGTTGGGTCTTTACCTTTCCAATCTTAATGGGAGCAAATACCTCATTTCATTATCACTGACTACTTTTCCTTCTTTACTGAAGTATGTGATCTAAAGAAAAACACCACGACCCCACTCATTCTCAGAGAACTAAAGGATGCATTCTGTCACTTTGAGAAGCCTATAGGATGGTGGTCCCCAATTTACTTGAAGGCTTTTGGAGTCTTTGCCAAAGACAGGGGTCTCCAACACACCCTCTCATCTCCAAATGGTAAGGCTGAGGCTGTCCTTAAAGGTCTGGCTAAGCTAGGAAACATTGTTGCGGAAACATTGTTCCTTGTGATGTTTCCCTGGGTGGCTAAACTAGCGGGAAACAAACAGAATGTTTTGCTACCCCAGTGGCAAAACAAGGAAACATTGTTGCGAAAACAAATGAGCTATGCATGCGTGCAATGATAAACTGACTTCCGAAGAAGTGTGGGGAAGGATGTTTACGTTTTCTCGTCCCCAGGGCTACGCGCAATGCATGTAAATATAACATGGCGCTCGACCTTTTAAGAAGGGGCCGACGTCAAAAAGGCAAAAAAATAGCTGCTCTGTGCATGATGATAGCTTGTTTGGACTACGAAGGTGAGGGAGCCCGAAAAAAAGGCCCAGGCCCAGAGAGAGATTGGCTGAGGAGAAGAGCGGAGAGAGGGTCTTATGCTGGTATTATCACAGAATTGGCGGCTGAAGACTTCCCATCGTTTAAACATTATATGCATATGGACGTCAACTCCTTCCGTCGCCTTGTTGAGTTGATAAGCCCAAGGATCTTCAAAAGGAACACAAGAATGCGATCTCCAATATCAACCTCAGAGAGACTAGCCCTAACTTTGAGGTTCTTAGCAGCGGGCGAGACATTTCGTTCCCTTGAGTTCCAGTTTCGAGTGAGCGGAACTGCCATCTCATACATCGTGCTTGAAGTGTGCGAGGCCATATTATCTGAGTTGGGAGCCTTGTGTCTGCGATTTCCGTCCACAGTAGAGGAATGGAAAGGAATAGAAAACAAATTTAGCGAAAGGTGAAATTTTCCACATTGCGTACGAGCTTTGGACGGGAAGCATGTTGTCATGCAGGCGTGTGGACAGGGCTCACGCTTTTGTAACTACAAAGGGAGTCACGCCATCGTGTTAATGGTTCTTGCTGGACCAAGTTATGAAATAATCTGGTGTAATGTGGGGGTCAACGGGCAAGTCTCAGACGGAGGAGTATGGAATCGAACTGGTCTCTGCAATGCGCTGGAAAATGGGAAAATTAATCTTCCACTGCCCGAGCCATTACCAAACAGAACAGAAGACTGCCCCTATGTAATTATAGGGGATGACGCTTTTGCACTGAAGCAGTTTTTGATGAAGCCTTATCCTCAGCAAGACCTCACTTATGTCCAGGTTTGCACGTAATTAGATGCACGCCCAATTTTGACATCCAACACAAAGTGTCCCCTTAAGTCTAAGCATTTTCTACCTATTTTCAACAATAAGGTAAGGGTAAAGGTTAGCTTATTTTTAGCTTTGGGTAAATGCAGCAGTTAATCTTTACTTAAAGAGCAGCATTTGGGGGACACTTTGTGACATAAATTGTCTGTATTCTGAGACACAAGTGATGTTGAAGTTGGCGAGAAGAGCAAAGGGACAGTTCATGACGCTTATTGAAATCCGCGTGCATCTAATTAGGTGCAAACCTGGACATATCTCCAAGACCTGGACCTTGAAAGGCAGATTTGTAACGTTTCTTTCGTTTCTCGCAAGCTCGAAGAATAGTGGAAAATGTTTTTGGCCTTTGTGCCAATCGTTGGCGAATTTTTCGTGCTCTAATTCCTCTTCAACCAAACAAAGTTGAGATTGTCACCATGGCCACTGTCACCCTTCGCAACTGGCTGATCAAGGGACCATCAAAAGATGTCTATGTTCCATCTCATGTTATTGACACCGTCAATCCGTCCACTGGTGAAATTGTTCCAGGTTCCTGGAGAGATGATGGTATTACCTCCAAGAACATACTGCCTTTGGCAATTCTGAGGCATGGCAACAAGCCACCCAACCATGCAAAAAGAGTGAGGGATGAGTTTAAAGAATATTTCAACAGTGAAGGTGTAGTTGACTGGCAATGAGACAAATGCATGTAACATTTTCTTGGACATTCAGGAAGTAAATTATTTTGTAATCTGTTTCAAGAAGGTCAGACCATGATAAATGTGATATGCACAGAAATTTTTCAATCAGCAGTAATCTCACTTTGTAGCTGATTGTGTGACTGTAGGCAATTTATTGTTCTGAATTTCATTCTATGCACTGCATTAATTTTTTTTGGAAGATGGTCAAGTTCTTCAAGTATCTTAAATTATTATCAGTGACATCAAAGATTTCACAACCAAAAAAAAGTAGGGAACTTATGCACTAATCTTGTGTTTTTGGGCATTTACAAAACTGTTGTCTACAAAGGTTGATTAAGAAATATGCAGTTGCTTAATAATTACACAAATTATGGTACATGTAAGTATATAGTAAATATGTAAATTACTAGGCATTTTCTCGGTCGACTGTACATTCAGGTTGCTTGGCCGGTTGACTACGAACATGTCTGAAGCCCCTACCCTCCGAGAACGGTTTGTCAAACCAGTGGTAGTTCTCCTCTACATACAACATGCAAACAAAATTATGTTCACATGGTTTCTTTTGTTAAAAAAAGAAAAGGCCGAAAAAATGTTCTATTTCATCACAATAACGTACCTCTTTGAGAACTTTGGATGTTGATCGTCTTTCCTTTTCCGACTCCATAAGCTCTCCAGGCATATATACTTCCATTTACATATTGAAAGTCATTGAGCTTGTTGACCGAGGTAATTTTGGATTGTTCTTGCTCGCTATATACTAAACTGGGAGTAACAACTATGACTTGGACACCCTCAAGCCCTCCCTGAGACAAAAGCGCCTCCTTCATCTCATCCACTGTAGTCATGTGATTGCCTTCGTTAATGAGTACATGAATGTGACTCGTGCACCGCGCTGCTAGACGATCCACTGCGCCTTTTCCCCCTTGGGGATTACTGAAATCGATTTGCTTGATCTGAATGCCTGTTGACTTTTTGATGTCTGCAGCCAGGATTGTGAAATTCGAGTGGTAACTGCGAGTGAAGGGTGCCCTCTATCTAGCGGAAAACAACAGCAATATGCCAGGACATACCCCCGCTTTCTGAACCAGTCCTGCTGGGACTCTCTATATCGCTGGGGAATAAACTTCATTGCCCAATCGCTAACATCCAAAGCTGAGTCTTCGTCTAATGTGTTTCTTGCATCTAAACGAGCCTGGTTTTGGTGTACAGATCTTAGTTGTTGTGATTTCCAAGAACTTATAGCATTGGCAGATGTCGTGGAAAGATAGGATGCCTCCTCTTTATCCTCTTCGCTGTGGAACGCTGAGCTATGGACCATATTCTCTATACGGACGAGTACGTTACCGAGGGCCTCACACTGGCTACATCTCTCATCATGCTGGTGATCGCACTCTTCACTGAAGTCTTTATCAAAAGGATCACAGTGGTACACTGCAAGGATCCGTCACTTCAATATTGCAGCTGGTCTGTACCTGTAACAATAACAGCAAACAATAATGGTACCAGCTATATTACAGCCTACCTTGTATTCTCCTTTAAGATAGAGTTTTCGTGCCTTCAGAGCATCGAGAACTTCTCTCCTTTCACTGGGCTTAGCGTTAGGGCTGATGTTCTCCACAATGCCCACTAGATCGTCAAATGTGCGTGCACATTCTGCAGCATAATTGTGTAGCCCTTGGAGGGACTTTTGCACAGATGCACTGCACTCAGACGGTATCCTCAACATCATTCGTTTGCTGAACGGTAAAAATACTGTTTCTTGACAAAAGGGTGTGTATTGCTCAACTACTTGCTGTGGTATCATTGTACGGATGATATTATGAACTTTGATCCCTTTCCCATACGTCAGCTTGAGGCGCTTCTCCCCGAAAGGCAAGTCTTGAATAAGATGACCACTAGTTATGAAGTAAATAAAGTGATCTAAGTGGTTTCTATCCATGCGATTTGAACTCTCGGGAACTGCAACACCTCGACCTACCTACTCAGTTCAGGGATGAATTTCTTCATCGTGGTGAATGAGGCGATCCCTGACATCACTGATAATACTTGTCGCTTAGTATCCCATCATGACAACACTTCCAAGTAGTCAAGTGAAGCTATGATCTTCGCAGTTACGAACGCAATTTTTACAATTGCGTAGAGAAGCCTGAAAAATTCAGGACTTCAACGGGGTTTGAACCCGTAACCTCGCGATTCCGGTGCGACGCGAGGTCTTGGGTTCAAACCCCGTTGAAGTCCTGAATTTTTCAGGCTTCTCTACGCAATTGTAAAAATTGCGTTCGTAACTGCGAAGATCATAGCTTCACTTGATTTCATATCCGCAGTTCATATGATTCATTTCATATACCATTTCATCACTTCCAAGTAGGCTTCTTGTGAAGGCTGTGTAGTTGTGTCGATTCCTAACACGGCAAGTATCAAACACGAACTTTGTAGAGCATTCCACAAGCATGCGGCATTCTTCTCGTACACAGTATTTAAGACTGCAGTTCAATATAACCCGCTAGTGATCTCTGACTCAGCGGCATTACATGACATTCTTTGAGGAAGGCATTCAACTTATAATGACGCACAACACACTCATCACAAACCGCCTCTTCAGCCGAAGAAGCTGTGTCGGCAGTTTTGTGGTCAGAATCAACGGTATCATCAGCTATTCTGAGAACACAAAGCGAACTTGTCAGGTTATCCTCAGCCACTACAAAGCTGCACTCTTGCTTGGCCTACGAATAACAAAAAGATTTAGATATAACCGTGGATCAAATAGAATTTCAGTCTTTACTTTCGTGTCCAAGTCAGGCCATATGACCACGGTTTTATATTCTCTATTCTCCTTCTAAGAGCCATTGCCGTAACCTACCCACTGGCAATGGTGAAAATTTTCCTTACCTCTTTCTGAAAGACTAGATGCTTAGAAGCGATGGTAACTTCTAGATGGTCATGACTTTCATTGTCGCCATCGTTGTCACCTTCATTTCCATCATTGCCTAGAGTCGATTCTCTTTTGCTGAGCGAGGCCAAATTTGCCTTACACCTCTTACAGACAGCTGGAATTAAAAGGGAATTGTGCGACGTCATTATAGGAAGAGACTTTCACTTAAAACGACTTTTTTGTACAGTGGTCTGCCACCGTTATAGTACTGAAAACTGTCAGGCTATCTGGTGTGGGGGCAAAACGAGGGTGGTTGATTATTCAGGCTGTATGTGAATGACAGTGTTAGCCATGCATGTACATACCTGATCCTACAGGAAGTAACAACTTTTGCGTCTCCTGTACAAACTTTGACAGAACGAAGGTAATGCCGCATGTGCCAGTGGTGGAGGGAGACTTGTGGACAGCAAGAACTGTAGGAATACTGCATAAGACTCCACGGTGACTTCCTTTGGCACACCGCCAGTGAGTCCCAAACAGGTCACGATGATGCTGGCATACAGTGGCTGCTAAGCTGTTCTCATTACGTTCAAAAATGTCTGCAAATATAACTCTCAGTTCGCAAGGTTCAATATACGCTGAAAACGATTTTTAGTTGTATAATATATCAAGTATCATCATCATCATCTTTATTTATTATGCTGGTTTACACGTACAGTGGAAGCACAAGCATAAGCTCAAGAAAGCAACGGGTAAACCGGGGTGACACAAGCATAAACACAAGCACAAGAAAATGATATTGTTTCTTTTTCTTGTGCTTGCGCTTATGCTTATGTTGTTGCATCGCCTGTGTAAACCAGGACAAAAAGAAGCACAATCGCAATCACCTTGTGCTTATGCTTATGGCACGTGTAAACAACCTTGTGTTTATGCTTGCACTTATGCTTATGCTTGTGTCGTACATGTAAATCAGCCCTTAGAGCCAAGCGCTTTGCCTCTCCTCTCTAGCTTCCCTGTGAAGGGCCCCCCACTTCACCCATATACTCTGTGCCGGCGATCGTGAATTGATCACTGCAAAAAGCTGTAAATACAATATACACACAACACAACATGGTAGGTATTGTTGACCTCCTCGAGCAAGAGAAGTGTTGACTCGTTTAGTACCTCAAAGTCGTCGCTGATTTTGCAAAACCTTAGTTGTCCTTTTACGTCTCTATCACAGTCTCGAATAGAAACACTCAATGTTTGCAGGGTAATCGGTACTCGCGCCACAAGGACCACCAACAAGTTTAGAAAACCCACAGGGAGCCATATTCTCATAAACGTTTAATTACACAGGTTAATTAGTTTGGGATTTGCCGAGCTGATCATAACATGGGTTGAAACAGTGCAGGCGTATACATAGCTGTAGATATTAACAGGCCCCAGGCATATCATGGGAAATATCGATTATTTACACTTCCACTTGCTAAAATACCTCGGCGGGAAAATGTATGATTGGAAAAGTATTTAGGAATCACCACCTAGAATACCACTCCGCTGAAACATCAGGAAACAAT
>NC_090883.1:13740954-13743454 GCF_036669925.1 Montipora capricornis
TGCACAGAGTGCAACAAAACGCCTTAAGCACAAAAACACAGCTAGTAACTAGAGATAGTTTATGTGATGGGTTTTTTCCTCTGAGGACCATAGGCCTCCAGTTAACTGACTCCCAAGCACTGCTTTCCAACCCTCATTGGACGCATCGGTTGTAAGAGTAAAGTGTGGTGGGGCATGTGCCATCAAATTATGAGAGTCTAAAATGTGATCTATCCACCACTGAAGATCAGATTTTGCCGGGCCAGTAAGGCTCATGCGTGCATCGAAATTGCCTTTGGAAGGCTTCAAGGCTACAATTTTGCAGCTCTCTAAGGTTAGATAACATAGGGGCCCATGCATTACCCCTGGAAATGAAGCTACCAATTTACCAATAACACAAGCTACTTCTCGGATAGTGGGGTGCATCTTATGGAGCAATTCCAGACAAGCAAATTGTAATTTGCGTGCCTTATCATTAGTTAAAGTAATTGTCATATTGACGGAATCAAGGGTGAAACCCAAGAAATTCATCCTCTGTAATGGATTAAAATTGGACTTATCCGGATGTGGGGTGAACCCAAGCGAGTGGAATAAGGTGAAGGTGTCAATGACATTGACAGCAGAATCATTATAGGTGCTGCTCTGAAGGTAGAGGTCATCAATATACCCACTCCTGCAATTTAGAGAGGGCCCGTTTCAAGAGTTTTGTGAATTTTCGGGGGGCACAGGATATCCGTTTGGGAGGCAGGTGAATTGGAACAGATGTCCTTTAAAAAAAAATCTAAGATGTTTCCGGTGACATTTGGCGATTGGCACAGAATAGTATGCATCCTTTAAGTCAACAGATGCCATAAAACAATCTTTCTCAATTAATTTGGATATGGTATGAATCCTGTCCATTTTAAAGTGGATTTTGACAGCATACTGATTTAGCGCTTTTAAATTGAGGATTATTCGATGAGTTCCGTCCTTTTCATCTCGGAGGAAAATGTCGGAAATTATTTCACCCGAGGAGTGTTCAACAGGCTCGATGACATATTTGGTGAGTAGTTTGTCAATTTCGCCCGCAACGATAACCTCCTCAGCAGCACTTCTCTTATTAAGGGGAATGTAGTGTTGGTGAGGGATAGAGTCAAATTCTATTTTAAGGCCCATCACAGTGGATAGTATTTCCCTGTCGGAAGTAAGGGAGTGCAAAACGTCTAAGGAATGCACAATACACCCAGCATGGAATTTAAAACAAGCATCCTGTAGATATCAGAATCATCCCCATGTGCACTCGTTGAGCGGGAAAATAGGTTGTCACGTATGCAGGACAAAAGGTCACCCATAGAGGCCATGCTCTGATCGATTTTTTTCAGGGAGCTTTGCAGTTGTTGCCCCGTGGGCTCTGGTTGTTGACCCGGTGCGTCCATGTGCTTATCCACTTGGCCTCCTTCAGGCACGGTATTCATAGCGGAGGTGGAAGCCATTACGAAGTGTTCTATGAATGGAAATACGTGTTAGCAATATGCTGACTGAAAACGATTGAAAGACTGAAGGTGGAGTAGTTAAAAAATAACAATACTTACGATTAGCCGTCTGAGTGCAAGGCTTATCACGAAGAAAGACCAAGATAATATTGTAAGGAAATTATTCCAACAGGAGCTGTATACCGCGTGTGCGACTGACCCGATAGCAAATCATGCACTGACCTGATAAGCATGCGCATGATTCTCATGTAACCAGTAGTGACTTGGACTGATGACGAGGTAGAATCAGGAGTGGAGCCCCAAAGGCGGTTGGATGGCGTACTCGTCACCTTCCGGCAGCTTCTGTATCCTGGCAGGTCTCCAGCCGTCTTGACCTTGTCTTGCCGTTGGATCAGGCTCGTTGAGACGAGAGAGTGAGGCTGGCTCTGCGCAAACCTACCTCACTTTAAACAAAGTCAAGCGCAATTCTCTCATCTTTTATCTTCCATCATTCATTCATCTTCATCCTCCCAAAGTCCTGTGGCAACAGGCGAGCAACAAAGCAACAGGTATGGGGTACACTGGCAGTTGTAGCCGTGGACCAGCACACAGGCGACTCAGGCCATTGGGTTGTTCTTCACTGACTGGAGCAGAAGTGGAGCCCGGCAGCCGTCTGAGTGTCTGAGCAGCCCTCTTCAGCATAGCACTGCTCACCTCCCTGGCATGAGGAAGGGGCTAGAAAATGTGCCCTAAACATTGCCCACTCCTTACCTTACTCCTTCACCAAGGCCATGTGCAATGCAGAATGTTGGGACAGACCACCGTCTTATCGTGTCCAAGGTCAACATCCGCTTGCAGCCCAGGAGAAAACCACAAGGCAAGAAGGCGCCAAAGCAAATTAACATCACCAAGCTGAAAGACGGCCCCACCAAGCAAGTGTTTGTTGATACCTTGGAAGAACGGTTGGATGCCATCACTCTGGACAAGCAGGGCGTCGAAGCAGCGTGGACTTTTCTCTGTGAGACGGTTTATAACAGCCATGGAGTGTCGGGACCCCCTGAAAGAAAGCA
>NC_090883.1:13750954-13778454 GCF_036669925.1 Montipora capricornis
TTGTTTAATATATCCACATTTATTAGTTTTCATGTTAATTTTAAACTATACATAGGAGCTGTATATCGAAACTACGCTACCTATCTATAATAAACACAGAACATCCAAAACTACACTACACATCTAAGCTATACACACTCTACACAATTCAACATATTACAATACTACAGTATTAGTTTAAGTTGGGAGTTGGAGGTGATAGCTCATGTTCCATTATGGGTAAAAATTGATGCTATTTTTTATTATGAAAGTGGAGTTTGTTATTTTTCCTCGCAATGAAACGCTCGATCTTGTGCTTTGTTTTGCATTTTGATATTAACAGGGCAATGGTGGGAAACGTTTGGCTTAATTTCGAACGAAAAATAAGGCATTTGCTCTCAAGTATAATGTAATTGACTAGAATATTGTCATCAACATTATCCGCAGAAAAAAGCCCAAATAAAATATCTTGGATATGGAAGTTTTTAGAGATTAACTTTTGCGATTTGAGGAGAATGTTTAGCTCATTCCAAAAGGTGCTAACCTTACTACAGTAAAAAAAGAAGTGTTCCAATGTCTCCAGTTCTTTATTACAGAAATAACATAAAGGGGAAGCGGCTAAACCAAATTTGAAGAGCATAATGTTTGTATAACAAATTCTATGAAGAACTTTATATTGGAATTTTCTTAACTTTGTATTCAGCATTATTTTAAAAGGCAAAGAAAATATTCTTTCCCAGTCTAGTTTAAATGTCTTTGTGTTGAACATTTCATTGTATTTTTTCATAGAGGTAGGGTTAGAAGAGATTTTAGAAGAAAACGTTTCATACAATTGTTTCAATTAAATCTTTTCAACATCAACCTTTTTCCCTCCAAGGTGTAGTGAAAAACTATCCAAATCTACATAACAATCGTGTAAAAGAGCTGCATTTTCATTTGTCTTTAACAATCTACACCATTCCTCCGGGATGGCACAAAAGAGACTAAAAAGGAAATAATGATCAATAGGTGAGAGGTGTGCATATTGTAGGTAAAAAAACTGTTTAAAATTGCCATGTGAGTCGAGGAGGTTCCGAATAGTTATAATACCAACATCAATTAACTTTTGGTTGAAAACTGGGCGGGATTCAATGCAGATGAACCTATTGTTCCATAAAAATTGTTCATAAATCTCCGAGGCTGAGGAAGGGCTTACACAGTTTAAGGAGGCCCATGTCATAATGCACTCTTTGTAAAATTTAGGAAGGGTTAATAATAAATCATTCAATAGAACACTGCTCATACCCTTCCAGGTGGAAAAAGGGCAGGTGACACCATTAGTTACCAAGTCCAATTACATGTACAGGCCAGTTACTGTGCTGCCGTTTTGTAATTATATCTATGAAAAAGTAATATATAGATTTAGCCAAGGCTAAAAGGAGAGCTCCCTGGTTATTTATTCTTACTGCCTGTAGGGTTAGTGAAAATAAAATGTTTTGAATTGTCTGCTGTCTGTGTTTTGATGTTTCCGGTTGCTGCTTTAAAGGCCCATTTTCATCCGAGACCCTTTGCAGTCGTTTGTTTTTGTTTTGAAATCGCGCTATTGTTAAATGGCGAACTCTGATTGGTCGACTGTTATAATACTCCCGTCGCCCGGTCTTTTCCAAAGCAAGATAGCTGCCAAACCTGCGAGGAAAGTACGGAGTTCCTTCTTTTAGTAATTATGGAAACAGACGAATCTATAGATTTGCAAGTACATGTGGGACTCAACGCCTACGGGTCAAGAATCTATGAGGGGAGCGAAGAAGAAGAGAAGATTGCGGAAGATGAAGAGGTATGTGACAGATTGGTAAAGCCACGTGCAACCATTTGATTTCGATTCAAATTGTACTAATTTCTTTCCTATTATTTGTTGGCGTAAAAATTTTCTTTTCGCTTGCTGTTGCAGATGATATGTAATTGTAAAGGTGCCTGTGCCCGAAAGAAAGGTCAGGGTTTCTGTGTGTGTAAAGCGGCGAACAAGAATTGCTCAACTCGGTGCAGATGTCCTCATTCCAAATGCAAAAACAAGGTAAGTGCGAATGATCGCTCACAGCTTTTTATAATTTCATTTATCCCATATAAATTCGAAGCCTTATCAACATTAAAATTGCGATGTGTCTTCCCTAGGCTCGTGAGAATACCCAAGAAAACGAGCATGACGGCATTGATCCCGATGGAGAAGTAGAGCTTGCAAGAGAAGTTCAATCCTCTGCGACTCAAATCGAGTTGTGTAGAAGTGTGTAAAGTCCATTTTACAAATTGCATAAGAAACATGTTGCAGTGAGCCTAAATGGAATAACATACCCAAAGAAAGTTTAGCAATGAGACGTTTTTCTAACTTTTGACATGCTATCCATGCACAATAATTGACAACACTGTTCGCCATACTATCCTTAATGTCCTTCAAACTACTTGGTACACACTACAAGATTCATTACTAAAAGCCACGCTGGGAGAAATTTCCATTTATGTACGAGCACACTATGTACTCTCACCAGCTAGACACTTCAATAACGAGACAGCATTTCAGTCACAAACTGTTTTGACTTGACTGAAGAGTTTTGCAAAAAATAAATAAAATAATTATGTGACGTGTACATGCAAAGGTATTTAGATACAGTTGCTGGAAACAAGAAAATAGATTGATGTTTCATAATTTCTTTTTTTACAGGAATTTCTTGCCCCTCTTCAAAGAGAAGACATGGCTTACCTTCTAAGAAATGTTTTGGCTATGGGGAGAGGAAGCTTAGACTTTGCAAAGAATCTTCTTCAAGAAAGGAATGCACCTCCACCTCCCCCTCCAAGTCCTGGTGACACTTGTCCCGAGTGGTGCAAATGCCATGTGTGTAGGCCAATGCCGAACGAAATCGAAAATGTTTGTTGTAAGAGGGTGGCCTGTATTACAAGATTTCAGGCATTCAACAATATTTGCCTAGACAGGGACATCCTTGAGGTTTGCATCAAGGCTCGCTGCGACATACAGGCGGATGAATTCAATTTCTCCATGGAGAGTTTCAGGAAAGCTGCCTATAGACAGTTTGTTCTGTGGAGGTTTGGCAAACTCGGCAGAGGCAATAGGAGGGTTGTGCCCTCGTGTGTAGTATTGTCAATAAGAAGAATGTACCCCTCAGCAGATGGTCAATACATGGGATACAGAAACAGCTAAATAGTTCTATGAAAATACGAAGTACTCCCATATTTGTTTTTTCAAATTCACTGACACCTGTATTGTGAACAAGTCTGTTCTATGCTTGATGAAAATGCAAGAAATCTTAGAGTAAAGTGTCTAACTGCATTAACCATACATGTCTTTGTAAGTAAATAAAATTCTGAACACGCATCTCATGTCTTTTCCTCTTTTGGCCAACACTGGAACAAGTAACATAATATATTTATGGAGAAGAGTATTTTCAAGGGGGCGAGAGTCTTACGAGGGTATTTTTTATGAAATGCCACCAGAACCTCCTACTCTACTGGGTAAGAAATAATATTTGAGCAAATAACTAAAATTAACTGTATTGAAAAAGTTCATGTCTTGCCTTAGCCTAAATAACTTTGATCACAACTTGGTACAAACAAGCCTGAAAACATGTTTAATTTAAATATAAGAGTATGGGGGGGGGGGGGGGTTGGGGGATGCCTGGAATGAAATCATTTTATGGGATTTCCAGAAAGAATGACAAACTACAGGGAGGGGTATGAGGTGGGAAAGGTGGAAGAGGGAAAAATCTACAAAGCACTTTGCATTAGAAGTGGTGCATGCTAATTGTTTAAAAACAGGGTTATTTTCTCCCTAATTTATGATTCAAAAAATTTAACCCAGTTGTATTTCATGCAACTATAAGCTGGATAAAGTCTGTCTCTACGAAAAATAACTTTTGTAAAGTGACATTATGATCAGTGGTATTAAAACATGTTCCTATAATTTACCACGAAACAATGTTTTTATGTGTTTCATCAATGCAGGTGCAATACTAATATTTTTGAAGAAAAACCATTAAATTAATGATCAGTTGTTTCCCCTGTTGAACTGTTCCACTTTTTCAAAGGTGGCTTAGCAAGACGCGATGGCCCTTTCATCAATACCTCAGTAGAGGGTGCTGCCTTCATGGCAATAGTGGGAGCAATCTGCTTTGGGTTGAACACATTGTCATCAGCTTTCTGAGAAAAGCTTCCCTCCAGAAGACAACGCTCCTTCAACATTTTGGCCATGAGAAAGGGGAAATAGGAGTACGCTTTCTCTTCCTTGACAGTCTCTGCGTGGAATTTTTGTGTGCGCTTAGAGTACTTTCTGTGGCCACGCTCCTCGCCAGCTGCATTCAGTTTCTGCCCTCTACAAAGATGCATATTGTGGTCGATGGCAGCCAGCATAATACGCATGATGAAGTAAGGATACCTAAAAAACACCAAGTCAAAAGACGGGCTCTTTCAGCTATGATTACAAATTAACATTACACAACTCTTACTAGTTAACATGATCAATTCAAATGAATAATCATCAGCATATGAGTCACTTCAAATGTAAGTTCTAAGTTTCTTACTCGAATGCCATTCTCTTGGGAGCATATTTTGTTAGCATACTATTGTAGCTTTCAAGAACACTTGTGTGCCTATATGAAACACAGATCATACATCTAATCAATTAAGGCAATGGTCTATCTACATGGCCCTGTCCCCCCCCCCCCACCAACACCACCCAACCTTCAACAGAAAAGAATAAATCACATACTGTGATTTTTCCCTATGGTCAGTTGTACAACAATAACTGTTATCCCTGATTACTGAAACTTGATGATCTTTTGAACCAAATCCTCTCTCCCTTCTAGGCTTGAAAAATTTACATCCCACTGATATTAGAGGAATGAAAGAAACGTTAAAATTTAATTACCACAATTTGATTCCAGTTTTATTTGTGGGGGGAGCTTGCAGAAATTGGAGGGAAAATGGTGTAAAATGATGGTTGATAAAACTTAAACTTCTACTCATGACCTAATAATATTGTAAGGTTAGTGATATAACTGAAGACGAACCTGAAACGAACATAGAATGCCAAGTTACTAAGCCACTTTTTATCAAGGACCACTTTTCTTAAAGCTGCCAAAGCTTTTGAACTTTTCTTCAGGTAGGTCTTTCCATTTGATGGTGTCTCCTCTGGGGAATGCCTGCATTCACCTTCAGCCCATTTGTGATCACCACAAACATGATGTAGTACCCCAAACCAAACTTCCTGCAAGTGGATGATTCAAAGTAGTCTAACCTGCTACTCGTTCGACACTAAAAATATGCAGTATTGTTGATTTGTAGGTTTCAAACTTTCACATGACCTGTGTAATTGAAAGGACATCTGGCTGTCAAACACTTGTAAAAATGCAGTCACATCTGAATCCTTTATAATCAAGCATTACCAAAGAAGAGGATACTACATACATACTGTATAGGGAGGATTGCAAGTGTAATCAGTTGTAGTTTAAGCCCAAACAAAATTTATGATTGAGGAGAACATTATCAATAATCTCTCTATTATGGTACCTTTAGCTCATCGACACATCCTTCACAGTTTTGGCAGCAAAACCAAAAATGACTCACAATATCATCAATCCACTCTTTTAGTGATTCACATCCTTTAATTCGAGCAGCCTGTAACGAAAATAAAGTAGATTATCTTTTAGGAATAATTATTTACTGCCAATGTAATCACAAAAAGATCTTGAATTCTTTTTTTTTTTTGGGCCCCTAAAATTATTTTTCTGGGAATTCAGCCATACTGATCTTCTATAAATAATACGTGATAAGTGTTTATTAGTCAGAGAAATGTATCATCATCAACTTTTAATAAGAAAATGAAATAGCCACCTACTTGGTGAAGACACTTGCTAAGTTTCTTGGCTTTATGCCAAATGTCAAGCGAGTGGAACAACTCAAGTAGTTGTGGAAATTTATCTGTCAAGAAATAAAACAATATACAAGCAACATTACAACCAATGATATAAATTAAACCACAGCCACACATATAGCTCTATCAGACATTGTATGTCCTTGTAATAATGAAAACTGTATGTAGTGATTCTTTCATAGACAGAAAGTTCAGATACATCACATCTGACGTGTCTGTGTTAATTAAAATTTCAATCATCAACTTCATTTGAATCCAGCATTTGTTATTACATATTCTTTAATAATAAAGTTCACCAGCAGAATTTGCTGGTAAAGATAAAGTGATTACTTGCCTACAAGTGCACTAATTCTAACTACACCATTAATATTTGTTAGATAAAGCCCTAACCAATGTACCTTTCATTTCACGCACCAATTTCATGATAGAGGATGAAGCATCTGTCGTTATTTCACTAAAAGGAAGAACAGTGGCCATTTTTTCCAGGAGTCGTCGAAGACCCTCCTTTTCCATAGTGACAGAGTTGCCACCAGTTTCTCTCTTGTCAATAACAGCCATGTCAACGACAACTTTAGTGGCATGTTCCATCAAGGTATAGACACAATACCTTGCAGAATGACCAGGTGAATCATTTCTGCCGTCCCCGCACAAACATATCTCTTCATACTGCTTAAGTATGTCAACTATCAGGCCATTCATTTTGTTCCAAACATCACTAATAACAGGTGCAGCACAATGCTTCTGAAAACGCGTGAATGTATTGCTGCTAATGATGCTCAGTCCTAGGGCCTTGCACAGTAGAGCAAATTTGCTAAAATTGTTACCAGAAATTATTATCGCCGCAGCCAACAAATAATCATTAAGATAAAAATCTGAATTGTGCTTTGCTCCCAGGACCTCTGATGAAATCCATTTTTGGTGGTGCCCATTTCTACATTTCCTTGTGATCTCAACTCGTGATCCAATGGAAGTCACATCTTGTGTTAAACAGAGAACTTCTCCACAAACTTTCCCTCCACTTTCTAAAGCACATGTGTCTGTGGATAGTTCTACCAACTTATTGATGGAAACAATCACCCTTGTGCGCGAGTGTAAAGCAAGGTACGCCTTGAGGTCTTTCACATCAGTCAACATAGAAAACGCTTTTTCTAGCTTTTTCAAGATTTTGTCTTTGTTTTTCTCTGCTGACTTTGAGCCTTCACCCACCTCCTCCTCTGGCTGTGGACCAGCCTCATCACCAGGTACACATTCATCCTCATTGGATTGGCTGCCATATAGAGGATCAATCATTGTCAGTGTCCTCTCATCATCCTCAGAGCTAATGTCCATGCTGTAAATAAGCATCAAATAAATATTTTACAATGACTGCAAAAATTCTTGCGCGCTCATTGGCTAATTTTTATTGTCAATAAGTGGACAGACACATGAATTTATAATTTACGTGAAACTGACGTGATATTGCTCGCATCAGATTGAATTTTTTTGCATTTTTGTCTCACGTTCTTTTCGTGTTTTGACTTAGTTTTGACCCCTTGCCTTTTTTGTTCTTGTAATTAACAAATTGATGTCAGTTTATGTGTCTGTCCTGTTATTGACAATGAATTTCGTCATAACATTGTCAACACAGCTACTTTGACAATGTTATGATGCAATTCATGATCAGTACAGGGTTCTCAATAAGTTTTGGAGTAGACGGCTTAAATGTAAAAGTAGGCAGCGGGAGAAGCGAGTGCCACTTGTTTATAGCAAGTTTATGACCGAAAAGTAGACGGCTCTAAATTTAAAGTAGCCGGTTTTTTAGCCGGCTGCCGGCACTTAATGAGAACCCTGCAGTAACAGGACAGACGCATGAAAAACTGACATCAATTTGTTAATTTCATTCATGAGAATAAATTCACTGAAATTAAAAAAACCTCTGACAATGATAGTGGTTCATTTTAACATAAAGTGCTTATAAGAATATCATGTGTAATAATTATGACAAAATAACATAAAACTGTCTGTACAGTGGTGCATAGTCTGTTCACAAGAGTTATTTGTTCCATGAAGTTTATACCTACATGTATGACATGACCAAACATCACATACCTACATGCAGCTTCAGTAAAATGTTGAGTGCCATCAGTAGTCTCATAAGTTTCATTTTCACTTAAATTGCACTCGCCAATGTCACTATGTTCTTCCACACCCTCTTCACTGGACATGTCACTCTAATGGAGTTCTTCAAGAATGACACTCATGCTACATGTACAGAATGTAAAAATTCATAAGTTTGAGTATTTTAGAAATGTCCCCAAAATTCAGGACATTTTACCCAAATTTGAGGTTCAGGACTGTTATTTGCACATGGTTTTGCTCAAGGAGCATTTGTTCGAGATAAACCCCCCCTTCCCTGTCCAGCCACATACAAACAGCATTAACATATTTATAACATATTTTAACATATTCGGCTCTTTCATCAGCATACAACACTTGCTGGAGCATGCTCATGGGAAGTCAACATTTCCCAGATGTTAACAGGTATACACAGGATATACAGTATAGCCACATGCGAACATACCTTTGTTCCAGTTCTGGAAATTGGTGGTTGTCCAAAGCTGAGATGACAAGGACACTTTCAGCTGCTTCACTTGCATTGTCGCTGTCTGTACTATCATTTTGATCAAGACAAAGAACAGAAAATGGATTCCCTGCCAAACTGTGATTGGTTTGAGCAAACACCTCCAACCTTGATTTCTCTGGATCTCCAGTGATATCAACAAAACTTGAATACAAGAAAACAATCAAGTGTAATTAACTGCAGCCATTTAAAAATAATTATCACACATGTTGGCACCGTTTTTTGTACGCACTAATTTCTGGAATCAACCACCAAAAAGGTCCATGAAAAAGAGTCACAACCAATACACACTTTAGACAAATTAGGTTTTGTTTGAATCACATACATGTATCACATTATCTCTAATAATTACAGTAGCAAAAGGTATTTGGCATAAATATGCAGTAAGAAATATTAAAAATATTAAATATATATGTATATATTTTTTAAAACCCTGTGCCACATGCCTTTAATAACCGACATTTTTTTCCATCAAAAATAGTACCTGTCAAAGACTGCACTTGACGTTCCAATCTGTTTTGAAGGGGAAGCAAATCTGGGTACAGGACCGTCTGCACGAACTGGAGTGGACATAGCTGGAAGGCCATTGCTATAGTCATTCACAAACACTATAAAAAAGAAAAACATAGATTAGGTGAAGAACACAGTAAACAAATTTGCAGCTAAATATTTGAGATTGAAAAATCATAAATCGAGCCTGTGTATAAAACTTGTACAAAGCTTACCTGATGTTGAAGGAAATTGTTCGCCTTCAACACTAAATAAAATATAAAATATTAATAATCAATATGGGCCAAAACTGTTTTAGTTTACGCATTTCAATTATAGAATAATGCCTTATACAAATGAGACCGCTTACATACATAACTCGGGATCTCAAGTAAAAATCAGTCAAATAATTATTCTCACCTCGAAAAAATCTCCCCGGAGTCTCCAGTTCCATTGTGGGAACAATGCAATAATATTTCTGCAAAAGCACTGTCTGTAGTGTTGCCGAAACCCATGGTTGTTTTCCTTGCCCTCCATAAATCATACACGGACTCTCTAAGTCGAATAAGCTTTGCAGAGCCGGGCAGACTCGGCCTTCCTCTTGACCGCTTCTTCGGCGGCATCAACTTTTCAAATGACGTTTTTCACCGTCTTACATGTAAGAATTGAAAACTATTTACTGATGTGGATACTACGATAGTTTGTTGTTCGCACACGATTCAAGATGGAACTTTGAAAACCCTAATTTGCAAGATGGAAGAAGATATCAAAGCGATTCCACGACTACAAGAAAAATGGCGTATTTTTCATATATGAAAAATGCTCCGGGCGCGCAAGGGATCTCGGTTGAAAATGGGCCTTTAAATAATTAAATGATTTTTTTTGCTTTCTTCTGTAGAAAAATTCATTGCCTAACTAGTGAACTCCATGCTACATTTTACGCTGAAAACTGATATCGCATGAATCACGATGTGATGAGTACGATATTGGTTTTTCGAGTGAAATTTACTTTTCAATTCACCAGTTTGGCAATGAATTTTTCTTGAACTGCATGAGTTTTAAAAGAAAACAAGCACACCCTCAGCGAGTAAATGGAAAAGGAAAAATGCCATTTCAGAGTCAACTGTCAATAGCCAGCGATTAGGCATCACGCTAAAATTAGAAGCCATAAAAAAAACTTTGTCAGTTCAAGGTCAAAAAAGAGTTTTACTCATCTACTTTATTCCACGTTATCTCTGAAAACGAGATCATTCACATTTTGATGTATTTCACTGAAACATGCCAGCCTGGCTTGGGACAAGAATCGGCAAAATACGGCAATGCAACTAAGAAAGAACAAAATTCAAACAAGATCCACTCCAACGCTTAAATAACAATTAGCTGCTATAAACAAACTTCTGAAAACACAAGCTAGTGAAATTTCTCCCTAATTTTTTGAGGGCAAAATTTTCTTGGCACTGTCGAAGCACATCGAAAACCAGTTGGGAAAACGGATTAAAAAGCATTTGTCCGCTCGCATTTCTTCTTGTCCAAAAGGGTACAGATAATTGTTATTTAATTCCAGGTGACAATAAAAATTCGATTTTCATTACTGAACAAAGGAAAAACCAATTCAACCACTTTTTGAAAATAACAAACGGTTTAGTGCCCAAGGAAAGAATTTGTGGAGTAACTTCTTGCACTAAGTATGAGCTATTACTGGTATTCTGTTTAGTCATTGTCATTGTCTTTCGCTCCCCTTTCGTTTCTGTTCTAGTCATAGGTCCTCCAGGCATCATCTAACCTTATCAGAGCTTCTAAAAATATGCCAAAAATTGCAATACAGAAAAAAAAAGGAGCTCTAAGCAAATTAAAAATAAAAACTCTGGCTTAAGTTTATATCTGTCTGATCCTTGACTTGAATAACTGCGTAGCCGCCAGTGTGGACCACAGCTATAATGATATGTCAAACTGGATTGAAACCAGCGAAAAATGCAGAAATAAAACATTTTCCAAACCGTTTTCCACCTGAACACAAAAAACGTTGACTGTGTTAGAACTATAGTTGACGTAGCACGGCCGTGTAGCCGCGTCGAGCCACAGAAAGGTTGCGAAAAATGAAGCCTCGCTTATGTTTAGGTGCGGTTGAGTCTTCACTCCAATCGAAAATCAGCACCTGGTCAGCGGTGAACTTAAAAAAAAAGTGACCTTGGTGAGCTCTAAGCTTGAGCCCGTGATATGGTCATGTGATACTGGCCAGCGGATATCTCGTTTTGACAATTGATAAAACATTGATGTCCAATATCAAAGATCTATGCTGTAAACTAGCATGATACTGGTCACATTGGCATACGTGGAGAGGTGGATGTACGTACGTACGGACGTTCGATGACGTCATGGCTATTAAACCAAAACTTCTTGCATCGATGGGTTACCATATTTTCTTAACTGTGGTGCTCTGCGCACGCGTGCCTTTGGCGCGCACTGAGCTTGCAGAGCACTGCTATTATCGGAGCAACTTTGCAGTTACTTCAATGGATTCATGTCAAGGTTTAGATCAGCTAATAGGAAAGATTACAGTTGTGAGTTTTCCCCTTTACGAATAGCTGGGATTGAAATAAAAGCTTGGACCTTTCAAAGGCCTTGATACAATACCATACAATCTTCTGTTGGCCATACGAAAGGCATGTGGAATCCATGATGGTAGTCTCCTCTAAAACTGCTTTTTGACAGACAGTAGAGGGATAATTTGAATGGATCCTACTCTTCTCGGCAATCTGTCTTGAGGGGTGTCCAACAGGGGTCAGTTTTAGGCCTACTATTTGTATTGTTTTTATAATGCTTTATTCTAGTTTGTGAGGGAAGTATGGGTGAGTGCATGTGCGGATGATATTCAGATAAGGATCCAGTGATTTTCAAAGCAAGATTACAAAACTGAGAAAGACCTCTGAATTGTGGATGAATGGTTTACAAACAATGGTATGATTGCCAATGCAATGAAGTATCAGGCCATGATGTAAGGTTCTTCAGCCCGTTATTTCTAGTTTACTTCCAACGGCTTCTCAATGCCAATTTATGACAGCATTCAGCTACTTGGAATGACTATTGATAGAAACTTGATGCTTCTCACATATATATGGAAATTGTGTTCGAGAATTAGCAATCAGGTTTCTGTTATACCTCACTTTAAGAATTTTGTGTACAAGATGCAGGTTGTATAAAGCCTTTAGTCTTCCATATTTTAGGTACTATTGTTCTGTGATGCATTTTTGTTGCTCCAGTGATATAGAAAAGCTCGAACTAGTGAATAAACGGGCATCGAGAGCAGTGTACAATAACCAGGCCTTAACCTATGAACAGCTTTTACAATTGACAATTGATAAAACATTGGTCATTGGTCAATGCTCTTTGAATGACATGCACTTTCAGGATCATCTGCTTTTCAGTTTTAAGATAGATAGATAGATAGATACTTTATTATCACCTTAGATTGCAGTTATAACTGAATTGATAAGGTTTACATTACATAATTAAAAATTTAATTCAGTAAGTAAAATATATTAACTATTATGATACATTAAGATAGATCTAGGACTCTTGTTACAACTATGAAACTAAGGGGATAGAATATATATATATATATATATATATATATATATACCTTATGATGTGTCCAAGTTTATCCTACGAAGAGTGCTCTACACCCACAAGTGGGGGAGCGTTACAATAGTTCAATGAATGGGACTAGTCGTTTGACATTTGCCTACAGGCCTGTTTCGTGGAGGCTTTAGGCTTCCACTCTTCAGGGCTTTTTAATTAAACTGTGTGTTGCCTGCAGTATTTATAAATGGTCATCTTTCCACATACATGCGTACAAAAAATTCACGAGGTCATTAGTGTAAGTGCCCACAAACTCGCTATCACAAGCATTCACAAGATCGCTGTCATAAGCATTTACAAGATCGTTCGTGCGTAGCGTAACTTAAATGCTTGTTATCACACTATCCGTTCTTTATAAGAAATTTTCTTGCGTGCTATCCGTTCTTTATAAGAAATTTTCTTGCGTGCCTACATGTGCTAATCAATTCTGATCTTTTGTTCAGGGATGCAAGATCGCTGTGACAGATAATAAAGAACTTTTCTAAGTTACACAGATTGCATTTTTTTGTTACGTTCGTGTACGCTCTCGCCTTTCCCAGGATCTTCCATGTTACTTGATAGTTAGCTCCTTCTTCCTTTAAATGCCATATGTGTTTACTCAGCTCGGTTTGATTCCGTTGCGTTTCCTTGATAAATGATTGCTTGTGATTTGCGAGTCTGGCCTTGAAAGTGGTGTCAGTGAGCCCTACGTATGTTTGTACGCTTTCATTGTTGCCCGATGTGACGGTTGCTTGGTAAATGATACCCTTGGCTAGGCACTGATTATCTAAATGGCACTCTGCCTTCTTTCTACAATTGCATAGGTTTTGGCTGGGGTCTTCTGTGTTTGGCTTTATCAGATTCTTGTTGTGCGCGCTAATAATTGATTTCACGTTGGGCATGCAGCTGTATGACAGCTTAAGGGTGTTGCGATTGAATATGGCGTGCAGGACGTGGCGCCTAGGGAAACATTCCCTCACGATTTTCAGAAACTCTCTTCCTAGGTTGGTTTTTACTCTGGCGTCAAATGGAGGGTTGAACCAGGTGATGTTTCTAGTTCGTTTTCGCCGTCTTTTATTTCTTCGATCTTTCAGGGCGAAGTGTAGCTTGTACTCGTAGCCACTTTTTTCCAGGGCCGCTTGGTACGGTGGAGCTGCATTGTTGAATTCCCTCTCATCGGATGATATGTCTGACAGCCTTTGGTTTATGCTTTCTGGGATACGTTTCAGTATTTCGGGCGGGTGGTTACTCTTTGCGTGGACGTATGAGGGTGTGTTACCAGGTTTCATGTACGTTGGTGTTTGCCATTGTTGAGGTATATATACACATAAAAAATTGTAAACTATAAGGTACCAAATGGAGAATTGACTAATGGTATTCGTTATGTAAATAAAGAAAGTTTACTTGGAGTCATAAATCCTAGTGCTAGCGTTAATAAAGGTATTACTGAACCTATTAGTCTTACACAAGGGCGTTGCAGAGACCCTTGGTTTACGCAGGGTTACCGAAGGATGATTAGTGTTAAATGGTAATAAGTGAAATAACTGATTGTTAGGATTAGAAATAGTTTGTTGAAAAAAACTCTGACACAATTCAGATCTTCTTTGCGATAAACTATTAATATTTGCGGTCTTAAGAGCATCAATGTATGACACATCGTAGCCATATACAATACACATGGCTCTCTTTTGTACTCTTTCTAAGGCTGAGCTAAGATGCTCAGGTAGACTTTTGTGAAACTCTTGATAGGTATATAATAAAACTGACTGAATGCAAGCAATATAAGAACAGAACAAACATTCTTGAAGTTTAAAATGCAAATCTTATTGCTGAAGTCTTTGAAATTTTCGAGAGCCCTTATGGACTCACGTAAATCCATATTTTTGGACCACAGTACCTAAATGCATGAAGACCATGTGTTGTAGAATTTACATGGTTTTAATCTACCTGAATATCTCAGAACTTTTATTGGGTTGAAATCGTCTGTAAGCAATCTCTGTGGCTTATACCGGCTTGAGATACCTCAAGTAAATTCTACAACACATGGTCTTCATGCATTTAGGTACTGTGGTCCAAAAATATGGATTTATGTGAGTCCATAAGACTCTTTCCAATACACGCGCTTTAACTCCTGCCACCCTCCAGGTGTCAGGAAAGGCTTCATCAAAGGCAAAGCCCTAAGGCTTGTCAGAACTATGTCTTCAAAAGCGAATTTGAAGAACATCGCATTATTTTAACAAAGATTATGCCACAGAGGTTATCCAGATAAACTGTGGTGTCTGGAAACCCTGGTCAAACACTTGCACTCGTTTTTGATTTATTACGTCAAAAACCTCTCAAATCTTGAACTGACACAAGCCCAAATTAACGTACTATCAAGGGGGCTCAAATTTATCCCTACTCCCGTGACAAACGAGAGTCACATAAGAACACAACTTCTAAACGATTTCAAAGCGTTCGCTAGATGAATGCCCCTACAATATATCTTCTCTGGCCTGGATGAAGAGCCACATTCCTTCCACGTGAAATCAAATTGGTAGCCACTGGTTCAACCATCGGTCACCCTTTAATCATATCTAGAAAAGGTCGAACAACTTGCCTAAAATGAACGCCAAGCCCTTCAAGAACTTCAGCAGAACAATAACATCAGGCAGATAAGGGAACCACAACTGTCATCATGAATAAACAAGACAAAATACGAGAGGGTCAGATTCCTCAGACGAGAAAGAAAACTACAAGCCACTTATATTACCTATGGCATTAGAAACCCCTCAAAAAGCAAAAGAACTCATCAGTGCTCGCCACCACGCCCACCACATTGACGACATGACCAAACAATGATTATCCCTGACACCAAACCCGCCACAAATTTCTGTTTTCTACTCTCTAACAAAGCTTCACAAACCTAACCTGGTCGGGAGACCCATCATATCAAGCTGCTAAGGCCCCACTGAACGAATCTCATCATCTGTTGATCACCTACTTGGGCCTATTGCTAAAATACAATAATCATACCTCAAAAATACCACAGATTTCTTAAATTTTATAGAGAAAACTAAAGTCGCAAAAGTCACAATCCTTGTCTCAATAGAGGTTACTAGCCTCTACACTAACATCCCGCAGGAGGAAGGAATCGCCATTGTATGTAGAACATATGAAACATTTTATGGAAACAAACCTCCGATTCCAACTCACTTCCTCAGAGAAATGCTAAGACTTTTCTTAAAAGAAAATTATTTCCATTTCCATCTCCAAACAAAAATGGCAGTATCTTTTGCTAACATCTTTATGCCAGAAGTTGAGACTGATATCATCAACCAAAGTCCTTACAAACCACTCATTGGGAAAAGATACATTGACGACATCTTTTCTCTATGGAACATAAACAACTAAGCAATAAACAACTTCACGGAGCTAGCAAATAGCTTCCATTCTACATTAAAGTTCACGGCTGAGATTTCAGATACTGAAATAACATTCTTGCATACTTGTGTATACAAGGGCGACCGATTCAAAAAGCACTCTATTCTTGGTGTGCACATGCACTTTAAACCGACAGAGACGTTCCAATACACGCACTTTAACTCCTGCCACCCTCCAGGCGTCAGGAAAGGCTTCATCAAAGGCAAAGCCCTAAGGCTTGTCAGAACTATCTCTTCAAAAGCGAAATTTGAAGAACATCGCATTATTATGCCACAGAGGTTATCCAGATAAACTTTTGAACATGACTCTATCTGACGTCAATTTTAGCAAAAGAATGTCTGCTCTACAAAATAAACCAAAAGCAGGCAAAATAATTTTGCCATTTGTTACAGAATACCGCCCATCAATGCCTGATCTCAACCATATTCTTATGAACAAATCGCATCTTATACAAAACTAGCCCTTACTAAGAAAAACCTTTAAAAACCCTCCTCTTATTTCATATAGAAGAGGGAGGTCTTTGAAAGATGTACTCGCCATAGCAAAGCTCTGTGGTCTTTGAATTTCCTATCTTGACCAATGGGAGTCGTGTTTGGCCTGTCTACACCTTGAAACAACAGTGTCTATCTGCATTCCCCTTCCACATGCATTTACTTCTTATTGAACACTATGAGTATGGTGATGTCAAGAACTTTGAAGTCATTTTTTCAGAGCAAAAGCTGGCTATGGTTACTTCCCCATGGCATTTCAAACCGCCGGTGAGCACTCCAAAAAGTAAATGAAACATGATGCTACTGAACTAGCAGAACAAAACATTCCATGTTTATTCAGCATCGTCATAATCATCTGAGCATTTGTTCATGTCAAGGCCTTTATCTTCATCCCTGCGTCAATCTTCACCGTGCTGGAACTTCACAAGTCAGTGCATGTTAAGCTCTTGTGGAAACACAGACAATCTTTCGGCCTTTATGATCGACTCCATTTGCAGGATAGCAGTTCCAACACTGCATCTGGTACGGGGTCACTGTCCATTCAATCTATGAAAGATTATTATCGCCATCAATGCTTCAACCAGAATACAATACAATACATACTTAATTGACGACTCACTATAGGGCTTTTCAGGTCCAGTAAAACAATCAACGAAGGGACAGAACACAAGAACAACTGTTAAGAATCCCAACTGGCTGGAACCAAACGAGTTGGCTATTTACAAGTGCGGCCGAGATGTTGAACCAGGGCCTACCAGGAACAAATTCAACTAGTGGTCAGGACGTGTCTTGAACCCGGGAACTCTGGATCTCAAGGCAACCATACTACTCACTGGGCCGCACTGCCTCACCATAGGGGATAGTACATCTGAACTCAATCTTACCTCGGTATTCTGCTTTGGTAATTTGCTGGTTTACATTGTTTTGGGAGACAGCAACTGCAAGGGTGGCAACTGATTTGAATCGCTGGCAACCTTTTGGCCCGGAATAATCTGTACCAAAGATCCTTGACATTAGCAGATTCATAGCCACCTTCACACTCTAGAGTTCAGTTCAGTTTTTATTTAGCCGCAATACATTGCCGAGTTTAACATAAAAAAAGAAATTATCACATGGCAAGGGAGCCCAGAAGAAACCATGGGGCTTATAGGACCTGGGCCCCCTCGTTACATAAAAGAATACAAATCAGAAAGAGCTTACATGGATTGATGGACTAAAGAGACTGCTTAATTAAATTACCATTACACATAACATGATATTTCCCTTATTTTACACTAGTAACAAGAACAAGAAGGGGAAGACATCAGAATCTGATTAATAACATGACAAGAGATACGTTTTAATCTTAGACTGAAAAGAATATAATGAATCAGCATTTCGAATGTAAGGAGAATTGTAGAGAGTTTCATCTTGACCTGCTTATCATGTTTCAGCGATAAAAATCACTGTGTTCGTTTTTGAGATATAATTAATTACAGAACAAATATAGGGCGTTTTAGATAGCCATGGCAACCTATTATCTCACATCAATGAGTGATGCAAGCAGTTATTGGTGCTTCATTTGGTACCATAACAGTTGCCATTACTTGATACAGTTGGGTAGATTCAGTCCTTCCAAATGGTTCAGTTTGTTAAATGTTAAAACTGGTTTGAGCCTCCTGGTGCTCACAGAGGCATTGTGGGTTACGTTTATGTGCTTTGTGCTTGCTATAACCTTGCTTTGGTTCCTGTCGAAACTCATTTTTTCATGTGACATTTTTTTATTAAATTCGTGATACACCTTCCTTTGATCAACCTTAAATCTGTCTTGAATCAGTTTTACCAATTTACATTTTTGCAGGCACAAATTAGATGTTGTATCATGTGGGAAGACAACTTCACGTGCTCAAAAGGCTATAACAAGTGGGTTCTTTCGCAATGCTGCAAGAAAAGACCCACAGGAAGGTTACCGTACAGTGACTGATAACCAGGTTGTTTTCATTCACCCCTCAAGTGCGCTATTTAATCGTCAGCCAGAGTGGGTGGTATATCATGAGCTTGTCCTTACAACAAAGGAATACATGAGGGAAGTTACCACAGTTGATCCAAAATGGCTTGTGGAATTTGCACCGGCATTTTTCAAAATGGGAAATCCAACCAAGCTGAGCAAGCGCAAGAGACAAGAAAGATTGGAGCCGCTGTATAACCGGTAAGTACTTAGTTCAAAGGACTTTTTCAAAATATAGGATCTTATTTACTGGCCAGATGATTAGGCGTTTCTATGAAGTCACCAAGTTTATAGAGCCTCGACAACTTTAGGCGCAAAGTGGCTTTCCTCCTCGAATGCAATAGCTGGTTATCTGACGACCTTCCTTATTGTTTTTTTCCTTTGCCAGCGAGATTAGGTGGTTACTTTTCAACCCATGATTTGTTTCGTTTACATTATTTTGAAACAGTATTGGCTTTCAGAGATTTCAATAGTGTTTAGGAAAAGACAAAAGGGTTTCATATATGTCCAGAATTTACCCTAATTAGATGCACACTCAAATTTGACATTCATCACAAAGTGTCCCTTTAAGTCGAAGCACTTGCTGCCTATTTTCAGCAACAAGGGTAACGGTAACGGTTCCTGTTATTTTTAGCTTTGGGTAAATGCAACAGCTGATCTTAACTTAAAAAGCACCATTTGGGGGACACTTTGTAGCATTTTCTGTATTCCAAGAAACAAGTGATGTTGAAGTTGGCGAGAAGAGAGCAATGGGACACTTCTTCACCCCTATTGAAATCGGTGTGCATCTAATTAGGGTCAATCCTGTACATATTTATTACCTCCTGGACCGGCAGAAAGATAATAACCTTGTTACTTCCACAAAATGCAATTTATTTAAGTGTAAACAATGGGAGACAACTTAACTCGAGCTATCTGTCCACAGGCAAAGTACTGTCCTTCTCTTTCACAGTATCACACTGACAGCAGAATGTCAGAATCACACACGAACGGGGAAATCCCTTCACTTGTCACTTGTCACACAATATCACCTGGAAATCAAACAGGGAATGAAGTTGCGAATCACAACCTCAACCTACTGAGTGACGAGAGTGTTGCTTATATATCTATCCGAAGAGAGTCTAGAAGTTTCTAAAAGTTACTATTTACAGTTATTACAATAAACTCTATTTTTCAACTTACGAGTCACAAACTGTTTTGAAACTGTTGAATCACAGTTCTAGAAAATTGTTGAAGCAACACTTTGCGTGACATTGACCTTCGCGAACTTTCCAGATAATTCCGATCCTTGTAACATAATTGCCCAGCTGAGGTCGATAGAGAGTATGGATGACTTGAAAACTGAGTCCCACAATAACCCTGCTAGGCTGATTCACTTTGTAGGCATGTTTGATTTATGGAAACATGTGAAACTGGTGATCGAGTAGTATTTTTGAGGGTGTAGTTCTCTCAACAAGCTGTTTTAAAGGCTCGTTAGGATTGGAAGCTATTGAATCTTAATTATTCTCTTGTCAAAGTATTGTAAGCTTAGCAGTCTTCTTTCACAACACAACCATTGAAGGTTTACCAAGGCTTCAAGTTTATGTGACTTTGAATCAAGGCATTTTACAACCTTCAGAGTACCCTAGTACCTTATTTAAAGTTGTTGGAACTCTGTTTGGTCCTCAGGTATGAAGAACCAAATGCTTGGAGAATTTCAAGAGCCTTTAGAAGGAGGTGAATTTCTGACCACTGAAGATTGTAAAAACCAAGCAGAAGTGCAACCGAGACTGTAGGAGCACAATTTATATAACCACCTTGCACAATTTATAACCCAAGTATATACTTTTTGTACTGTATTTCACACATGTCCCAAAGTTGATAGTTTATGGAAGCTAAGGCAAGGTCCTCGCTTGGGAGGTTTCAACTTTCCCGTGTCAACAACTGTATTTTCTGACTTAAATACCTCCTTAGTTAAGGCTTCTTAAAAGGATACTCACATGATCAGTACAGTGAGTCGTGTATGCTTGTCATTTGCATTAAACGATTGGTGCTTTAGCATTTTAGGACTGTCTATGCTCGAGGAGTTTTGTTTTTTTTTTGTGTGTTAATTCTCCTTCATGCAACACAGTAATGACAAAGTATAGGCACCATTGTATCCAAGAAAGATGCAATGGCTAGGGGAAAGAAAATATTTTTTGCGGCAATTTTCCTGTTGCCAGAAGTAATTAAAGTGCACTTTGTTGGTTGGGAAAACACAAACTTTTAGTCTGGTTGATGACTTCAAAAAGACACTCTCCGTGGGAAAACAGTGGGACAGATAGAAATGTGGAATATGGATTATTTTTTTAGCTGAGTGGTCTCTGAAAAACAGGGAAATAACAACCGGGGGTATAAAAATTAACGGAAAAAAAAAGCCTATGTCACTCGACAAACAATGACATAACTCCTGACATTTTCCACCTTTGTGCGCTCTGGTTCTTTGAAAAAATCTTGTTCCATTGGAAAATTCCTTGCAATGATCTAGAAAACTTGGGTTGCCCCAAAGTCAATTCCTATAAAAGATAACAAAGGTGTTATCGTGTCTACTGGTGTCCTGGCAAGGCAAGTTCTCTGCATAAGCGGGGAAGGTTAATTTTTAAACCTGTACAATAACTCAGTAACTTTATATCTAATTGGAAATAAATCCACACCAGGGTTCCACTATGTTTCCTGGTTATGGTTAATGATCTGAGCTCTGATCTCCCATTGTACACGTATGTGGACGATTGTACTGTCTTTGAGGTTGTCTTCATCTTGTGCTCCCTATTTATGTATAGATTAGGACAGTGCTGTCTGGGAATCCCATTCAGCTGATGCCTTCAAGTGTGACGACCGTGGTAAGTCCAACCTTTCTAGCATCGTTGGTCGAGGGTTAGTCGCTGCGTCCCTTGATATTAATAGTCTGCTGTCCCATATCAACAAACTTAGAGTTTTTATGAGCCAATTTCTGTAAATATTGAGAATCCGTGGTCACTTGTGAAATTTCGAATTTCTTTATATTTTGCCTGAATAACACCTATAGTGAGTTATTTTTTCAGTTTTTATCCAAAGATCTTTAAGCAGTTAATCTTTTCTGAAATCGAGGGAAGTTCCAAAAACGCCTTTTTAGCGTCCTCTCACTTCCGAAAATAGAGTAGAATGGTGCATTTTGTTATCGCTTGTGTACATAAACGCGATCACAGCTATCAATGCAATTTGAGTATATCGTAAGACATTTCTTGCTGTTTCCAAAGCATAAATTTATATTGGAAAAGCTGCGAGTAAATATCTGTTTTTGGCTGTTACAAGTACCCTATTATAAGCGGTTGGGCGAATGAGTCGATTTTATCTAAATTGCACACCCCCAAAAGCCCACTGGTACATGTAATTTGACGTTGAAAGTAGCATTTCATTGAAGTACATTCTTTGTGCCATGTTGTGTTAAAATTTCTTCCGCGGCCTGACAAAGTGTACCGTCAAGAGACAGAAACATGGAGTCAGTTTTTGTATCGTGATGATTCTTGAAATGAAAACGGATTTTGCCTTTGCCGAACCACAGCCTCGTCAAGAACCGAAACTCTGCCAACGAAAATACTTTTTTCGCTAGTCTTAACGCCCAAAGATTACTGTACTATGGTAAGCTTGCTGGGGAGTGATAACCTTCAACTTAAGTTTTGGCAAGGTTAAAGTAGGTGATGAAGTATTGTTTGTCAAGTAACTCTATGTTGATCAGTAGGGCCATTTCCAAACGACGTTACACTCGTTGTAAACTGCTATCACCTTTTTTTAAAAATGTATATTTGATGCTATGATATTAATTCCGATTTAGCTACCATTCTAGGGTGCAAAAACATTTCTGTGTTTTCTACTCCTTAAGGGACATTTGTTATATTTATTGCGTGAGGGGACGTTGACCATACCATTGATGAAAACAAAGCTTGTTCAATAACTTAATTTTGCAACAGTGCTCGAGTCGACTAGAAAACGATTAAAACCTATTTTACCTTCAAAGTTATGTAAGCATGTCCAGTTAAGGAAAGCAAAGCTTGGAAGAGACTTGTAATAATCAGCTGTTGAATTCAATTCCATGGAGATTGCTACTCGCTCAAACGTTGGGGAAACTGTGACAAATTCCATGATATTACTCCAGTGATTCACTTATGTCCAGAAATGCATGCGATGACAAAAATGGTAGATTTGGCGAAAGATCTCCACGATTGACAGTCTTGGCAAAATTAGCGAATTTGGCGATATTTTGCCAATTTCGTCGAATTAGTTCATCCATTGGTATTTACACCACTTGGGTGAACATTGGCGATTCTGGCGGTTTTGGCGATATTTTGCCAATCTTGTCAAAGTAGTTCATCCATTGGTATTGACAACACTTGGGTGAACATTGGTGATTTTGGCGAAATTGACAAGGAATTGTCGATCAAGGGTAAAAAAATCTGCCGTCAGCAACAACACTTGCGATGTGAAGACAACATAAATTTGTGGTTAATATAGAAAGTTACCATCAGCGGACAACATTTTGGGAGATGTCATAAAAAAAGTTGCTGTTATTCATCGTGTTGAAGTACAATAATAATAAAGTATTCTTGTTTGTCTGACGATGTGGTCACTTGTGATGTAGATCACGGTGTTTCGACTGCATACTGCTAGTGTTCATCAGGCAATGAGGTCGACTGGTTATGCGTCACCTCTTAACCCTTTAAGGCCCGAGGGGTTCCCCATTGACGAGTAAAATCGTCTGGCGTTAGACAGAGTAAAATCTATAAGTGCCATTTGGCACTATCGGGGCTGAAAGGGTTAAGCAGGATGCTCTGCTGTGATTAGTTGGTTTTCAGCAGCTGTGATTGGTGCATTTCGATCCTCGCTGTTTCGTTGTGTTGTTCATTCGGCAGTCTGCTGTCGTACGGTTCTCCTGTTGTGTTTCTTGATCGTGGGCATCCATGCTTGCAGAATTTCTATTCCACTAACCCTGTTTATGTTGTTAGGGTGAAGTCTTATGTGAATCACCTCTTTGACCATGTGTGTGTACCAATGAGGATCAAGATCAATAAACTTGACTTCGTTCCCAAGTGGGTTGTGTCCGGTGTTGTTTGCGTGTTCTGAAACGGCGGAGGTCTGGGTACGGGCAAGTCGGATGTCTCTCTCATGTTCTTTGATTCTATCTTGCATAGGTCTTCCAGTCTCGTCAATGTAGACTTTACCGCATTCACAGGGAATCATGTAAACCACACCATCTTGTTTAGTCAGCTCGACAGGATCTTTCGGTGGTACTAGATGTGATCTTAATGTAGTCCCCGACGTGAAAACAGCGTGTATGCCTTGTTGCAGTATGCAGTCGAAACGTCGCGATCTACATAACAAGTGAGTAGTAGTATATAAGGGCAAACTGGGGCTGCCTTTTAAGAGACATGAGAGCGCACTCATGTGGAACGAAATTCGCGTGGAAAATGGGCATCACAGGTGTTCAGGTCCCAACTTTGCGTGGAAGATGGGCATGGAAGGGGCCCCGCTGCCACTGCCGGCCAAGTAGATCTGGTGACGATGGGTTTCAAGATGGCACCCGCGGCCCGCCACCGAGTAGATCTGGTGACGAGTGCCAGGGAATTGTATAATTTTTATCTTGTCATCGTCGCATTTCGGAGAGAAGAGAAGAAGGGATGGTGGCCGCCACAATCAACAGAATTTCAGAATTGAGCATGTTGGAAGATAGCAAATTGCTGAAGGAGGTTTGTGTGGTGATGGACGTGATAGGTTTTCCGTTTTCTACTGGCTTCATGATTCGGGAAGTGGGTTTTTCTAGTAATATAGCAATGCGAAATAGAATATTATCTATCGACTGGTTACGCATGGATGCTTGATGAAGGTAGGAAAACAGTAATTATTGTAGTCTCGTTCCTAGTGGTTGCGGTGAGAATCACACGTGGGATAGGTTTACAAAAGATTTAGTCAAAATATACGAAGCGAATAAGACAAGAGAACATTTTATGGTTGGAGTTTTAGGTAACAAACATTTACAGAAAGTCTTATGTGATTGCGGTGTTCCATATTGGAATCTAACTTGGTTGGGTTGTACGATATTACGAGGTGATTACGATGGTGTTTTGATTGATTGTGGCAACCATGAAATGAAGAAGGCATTATATTGTCCCAAGGCGAAAACATGTTTAACCGCAAATATATCTGGGAACACGTGTGTTGCACAGACGGCGATTGCAGAAACTATGATCGACTTGAATTACAAGATTGGTTTCTGAATCATGTGGGTTTGAGCGATGGCGCTAAGTATGATCCTTATAGGTTTTTTACTTCACGAATATATTCTGTGGAGGAAATAAAAGATTGACCACAGCGGCAATTAAATGATGGTTGATCCTTGTAATAAAATATTGATGACAGATGTTTAACCCATTGAATAGCTTAAAAATAGAAATACATTGATTATTTTTTCATTTGCTACTAAATCACGATGCCTAGACGTGTGTGTGAAAGCAGAGTCAAAGATTTACATGTACGTTCAAAGAGAGGTAAAGCTGTGGTTACATCTTAAAAAAAACTAAAGAAAAAAAAGACAAGAAAAGCAAGAAAAAGAAAATACAATGTGATTACTGCGAGATGAACACTTTTAACGTAGATAATTTTTTGGACATAATCCGTTTCTGGGATGGTGTTATGCATCTACATGTGTTTTTAGATGTGGAATTTGAAGACGCCAACAAATGAGCAAGATATCGAAGGCGCATGGCAGATGTAAATCATTGTAGCTGTTGTGATTACAGGATCCACAAAGGATGCATGATCCATAAATGGTTAAAGGTCCACCAACAGAGCTGTGGCAAAGAGGTTCATTTGACATGCAAACGTGGAAAGCTGCGTTGGGTGCAAGTCAAGGAGACAGTTTAATATGCAATTCTTATTAGAAAAGCGTGATTGTTATTATACGGAAAATGTTTTTGACAGAGCCATTAGGTAAGATTTGCAGAAATACGAAACGCGGTTTCGTTACGAGGGAGTATTAGGTCAGTAAGATTACACGTGTTGTAGGTAAAGTTCATTGCACTACGGTTTTTACGAGTGATGCTTTTTAATATTACATTATAATTTTAAGATGTTCAAGTGGAAACGAGTGGAGTCTTAAAATCAAATATTAACATGTTTTTTTTTTAGATATGACAGGTGGGCCTTGATATTTCATTGGTTTTAAAATAATTTATATAAGAAGTTTTAATTAAAGGAGAATGAAAAAATGAAAAAACACTTGTCTTTTTCTGAGAAGAATGGGTGACGAATACGAACCCACGCGTCTTTCACTGGAACACAAAGAAAGAGCTATAATGACTATTTTGAGATATCGACTAGTGTTTTGCGGTTTCATCCTATTTTATTTGAAGAGGAGTGGAGTTATATTGATTCTATCGAAGATGCTACAGAAAGACACTCGGTTACTCGGCCAGTGGACAGGTGAAAAAAAATTTCATAAAGGAAACATTGGAAAGATTTTTAAGAAAACATAGAGAGACGGTGAAATCGTCTCCACCTGAATTTAGTGGCGGTTATTGTGCATGGCGTTGCCGCTTTACTCTTGGGTTTGAAGTGGTTACAATTGGACGAAACAAAACGTCGTAATTGGAAACTATTACGTCATAATGATCAAAAGAGACGATTCAGAAGCGAAATGTATGGTGTGTGTAGAATGGCTTAAGTACCACATTACATGGAGAGAAATGAAGATTGGCCAGTCACACTAGTCGAATTAACGCATTTTCCGTGAAAATGAAATGTTTTCCGGATATGGTCTGGTTGTCATCGACAGAGACAAAGAAAATTCGGTGGTTGCCGAAATGAGCAAGAGTGTACAACAAAGTAAGACTATTTATGTTTGTGTAACTAGAGGACATCATGAATTTGTGCGAAATTATTTTGGTTTTGTTCGCGGTTTTTATTGTAAGGGGTGTCATAGAGTCGTTAAAGCTCTCAACAAACACGAATGTGATTTTAGTTTATATAAACACTGTAAGTGTAAATGTGATTCTTCGGATGGTTTTGTGGTGTGTGAAACATTTAAAGACGAATGAGTCACCTATGTATCCTAAACGTAGAGTCTGTGAATCTGTGATGGTTTGCCGTTATTGTTGGAAAGATTTGGCTGCCTCCGAAGGTGTTTTTAATCGGGACACAGAGGGTAATTGTATTAATGCTTATCAAATTAATTCATCTAAAGAAGCGAAAAAACACGTTTGTTTTCAAGTGAATTGTTACACGTGCAATTGTAAATACGATTCTAGAATGGAGCGTAGGTGTTATGTGCATGCAAAGTGTTTCTAAAAGGGAGATGGAGAAGATGTTAGAGAAAGAAGGTGAATTCGTCTATTATGATTTCGAAACGCGAATGGATATTGATGAATATTACACTCCTAACTGTTGTGTTTTACAGCTTGCAATCGCCAGATCACTTTCATGGGGGACGATTGTGTCGAAAAATTAATGGATTATTTATTTTTTGGTAAAAAAAGCTTGTTGGACAAAAAGATGACATATAAGTTCATTGCGCAAAATGCTGGTAGTTTTGATGGGCACATTTTATTATGCAGTTACTTGAAACAGACTTGGGTCAAACCCAATATCATTTTTGACGGCATTCGCATTAACCCATACACTGCCAGAGGCGACTAAAGTCGCCCAAACAAAAGAGTTGTAATAAGCCAATGACGGTTTGCCTTCTAATGGGCCAATTGGGTTGAGACTTGTGTTAACAAGGGCTTGTTCCTTGTATTCAATCATTAAATGCAAATTCAACAGCAAACTTGATTCAAGAACCGATATTTTTTGACTTTTCAATCGCTTCCGGTATACAGCTGCAGAAGTTATGGAAGCCATTTTTCTAAACAGTGATTCAGAAAGGGATGAAAACAACAGCGATTCCAATAGTGAAAGCTGTAGTAGCGACAAAGATGTCACTAGCGAAACTGG